>NW_028240621.1:0-176774 GCF_964263255.1 Lissotriton vulgaris | reverse complement strand
ATTCAGACTATTCCAGCCCCTCAACGTTATAAGAATGGCTTGGGGCAGGCAAGATTCATTTTTAAGGTACATCGAACTGACAAACAATTGTTGTGCTTGTCTCTAATTTAAATAAACAGCGCCACCATGTTGCAGACCATCATAAGTGCAGGGGTTGACAATTAAGTGCCAGTGCCCAGCACGGGATAGCACCAGCTTAAATTAAGCACACTGCAATCCTCTATTCCTGCTGTTTCTCTCACCCCACCTCTCTCTCGGGCCTTCATTGCTCATCCATGGATGTTGATTCACCGATTCTTAGGGGTAGCTGAAGTCCTGTCACTTGCATTCTGACTCCCCTCTGGCATCACAGGAAGTCAAGTGATATGACCTTTGACCTACTGTAAGCCTCCCTACATCTGTTGGTTTCTCAAGGGAAACATCCTTTACATCACAACTTTTACAACGCACTACCATTACAACGCAAATTTTACAACGCAAGTCATTACAACGAATTGCGCTGGGGGGCGATCTAGGATAGGGAATAGTTTGATTACTATCCAACACCTTCCCTACTATCCACGGGGACTGGAGTTAGAATAGTAAATTAAACTATTCACTATCCAGTGCCCCCCAACGCAAGTCGTTGTAACGACTTGCGTTGTAAAAGTTGCGTCGTAATGGCATGCGTTGTAAAAGCATGCGTTGTAATGACATACATCCGTTTCTCAACTGTCTCTCTTTTTTATTTCTCTCTCACTTGTCTTTCTCACACGCTTCTGTCTCTTTTTTACCCTTCCTTTTCTCCTCCTCTATCTAAACTCTGTCTTTATCACTGAGCTCCATATAATATCTCATCTTCGCCTGTGTCCACTTTCTCACATGTTCTGCTTTTTTAACTCTCTTTCACCTGTCTCCCACCTCTCTTACTCCCTTGTCTGTCTCTTCATTATCTGTATCTCTCTCGATGATACATCGATAACGCCATCCCTTCCAAACCTCCACCTGTTCTTTCACACCTGTCCCTCTGCTGTTTTTAGTAACCTGTTTCTATCTGTCCCTAAACTGTACAACCACTCTGTCTCCCATTCAGGCCTGTCTCTTTGCCACTTCTCTCTAAATTGTCTTTCTTCTTTCAGCTGTCATTTGTCTTCTGTCCACCTCCCCAACTCTCTCAGCTGTCTTTCTGATCTGTCTTTTAATCGTGCTTCTCTTTTACACCTGTCTTACCTTCTCTATGAGCAGTCTCTCTCATCATTGTCTCACCTCTCTCAACTGTCTCTCCCACCTTCTGTCTCTCCTTCTGTTTGACTCTTTGAACAGACTCTTTCTCAGTAGTTTCTCCTCTCTCACCTGTCGTCCCACTCTCTCAGCTGCCATTACTTATCCCACCTGTCAATGTCTGAATTTTATCTTTTTAACGAGACTCACCTCCCTCCCTCTGCATCTCAGTTGTCTTCCGCTGTCTCTTTATCAATTTTCACACACCTGTCCATCCCTCTCATCCTATCTTAACTATCTCTTCATCATCTGTTTCTGTCTATAACACATCACTCATAATGTCATCCCCTCTCACCAGTCGCCCCTCTCTCTGACTCCTGGCTGTCCCTTTGCAGCTGTATATATGTTTATCAGCTATCACTTTCACCTGTTTCCTTCCCTTTCACACCGTCTATATCTCTCTCACAACTCTCACCTGTCTCTGAGCCTCTCTAACTTTGTGTCTCTCTCACACACCTGTCTTTATCTCCTGCTCTTCCACCCATCTCTCTTTAGTGTCCTCTCGCTTCTTTCATTTCGTTATTTTCAACTCCTAGTCTTTCCGCTCCGCCTCCTCTCTCTGTCGCTTCCCTCTCTCACACATTTCTTGGTCTCTTCAAGAGATCAGGGGCAGAAAGCACACAGATACACCAGTGCTTAATTTGTGAAAATATAAGTGCCAGGGCCCTCGTCAGGAGGCCGCTGAAGCTTGCATCATCCATTGCTCCCACCAGCCCTGCCAATGACAGCACTAACACAACTATTAACCATCACCCCCTACAAGTGTGACAATTCAGACTATTCCAGCCCCCAAAGCAATAGGAATGGCTCAGGTGGCAGGTATTAGTGAATGGGAATGTATATTTAATAAATAAACAGCTGTTGTTATGCTTCTACCTAATATAGGCAGACAGCGCCACCATGAGGTAGACTGTCACAAGCCCCGGTGCTGACAATTAAGTGATTGTGCCGAGCACCGGAAATTACTGGTTCAAATTAAGCACTGAGATACACTTTTTTAATGGCATCTGCCCTACATGCAGCAATAAGTAATTGTTTTGCAAGTTTGTTACTTTCCTCTGAGGCCAGGGGTTGAAAGCACAGTGCTAGGGGTCGCAGGAGGTAAGCCAGTGGTCACAGCTGACGTCCACGAGTCTGCCCCTCCACCACTGTTCTTCCACCTTCCTTTTATGCTCGACTCTGCCTTCCACTGCCTGTGTCTGCCCGTTGTGGGACTGTCTTCTTTCTGGTCTGTTTGTCTCTGGTTCTACAGTGCCTGTCGCTTTGCCTTTCCTCCTCCCTGGCTGTCCCCTGTCTTCCTCCTCCTAACGCTGTCTCTGCCCTCTCTTGCGCTCTCTTCTTGCCGCAGCTTACTGCCCTGATGCCGGCTCAGCAGCAGCTGCTCCTGCAGCAGGCCCAGGCACACCTGCTTGCTGCTGCTGTCCAGCAGTCTAACGCCGCAGCCGCCGCTTCCCAGCAGGCCGGGGCCGACCAGTCCGGCGGCCAGCAGCAACCCCATCAGCTTGCACTGTCTCAGCCCATCCAGCTCACTGCACAGGTAAGGCGGGCGCGGCCCGGGGACCTCCCATTCACTGCACAGAGGGGGAGGGGGGAATGGTAAGGCTCTGCCCCAACTCACTGCACAGGTAAGGCAAACACTGTCCTGGGACGGACAGAGGGAGAGGGGAGGCAGGTAAGGCTCAGCCCCAGCTCACTGCACAGGTAAGGCTAGCACTGTCCCAGGCCTATCCCAGTCACTGCAGATCATTGAAGTGCCAGACATAAGCACCCTGAAAATATAGAAATGTCACACATAGACCAACTGAAAACTTGGCAGCAATGCAACTCCTTCTCAGGCAGACCATTTTGAGCCTTAGCCGCCTTCCTTGCACAGGCTTGATGTGCTGTCTTGCAACAGTGCACTGCACAGGTAAGAAGTGCTGCCGCTCGACCGTGCACTGCACATGTAAGAAGTGCTGCCGCTCGACCGTGCACTGCACATGTAAGAAGTGCTGCCGCTCGACCGTGCACTGCATGGGTAAGAAGTGCTGTCTCTCGACCGTGCACTGCACAGGTAAGAAGTGCTGCCGCTCGGCCGTGCACTGCACATGTAAGAAGTGCTGCCGCTCGACCGTGCACTGCACATGTAAGAAGTGCTGCCTCTCGACCGCGCACTGCACAGGTAGGAAGTGCTGTCTCTCGACCGTGCACTGCACAGGTAGGAAGTGCTGTCTCTCGACCATGCACTGCACAGGTAAGAAGTGCTGTCTCTCGACCATGCACTGCACAGGTAAGAAGTGCTGTCTCTCGACCGTGCACTGCATGGGTAAGAAGTGCTGCCTCTCGACCGTGCACTGCACAGGTAGGAAGTGCTGTCTCTCGACCGTGCACTGCACAGGTAAGAAGTGCTGTCTCTCGACCGTGCACTGCATGGGTAAGAAGTGCTGCCTCTTGACCGTGCACTGCACAGGCTTGATGTGCTGCCTCTCGACCGTGCACTGCATGGGTAAGAAGTGCTGCCTCTCGACCGTGCACTGCACAGGTAGGAAGTGCTGTCTCTCGACCGTGCACTGCACAGGTAAGAAGTGCTGTCTCTCGACCGTGCACTGCATGGGTAAGAAGTGCTGCCTCTCGACCGTGCACTGCACAGGTAAGAAGTGCTGTCTCTCGACCATGCACTGCACAGGTAAGAAGTGCTGTCTCTCGACCGTGCACTGCATGGGTAAGAAGTGCTGCCTCTTGACCGTGCACTGCACAGGTAAGAAGTGCTGTCTCTCGACCATGCACTGCACAGGTAAGAAGTGCTGTCTCTCGACCGTGCACTGCATGGGTAAGAAGTGCTGTCTCTCGACCGTGCACTGCATGGGTATGAAGTGCACTGCCCTAGACACCCAGGGCCAGATTGACCAAAAATGCACTCAACGCAGCGCAGTAACTAACGTTGTGATGCACTGCTTGAAGACGAGAGAGCAGAATACCGCAATATCTACTAAGATATGGAACTGTTTCCCAGAGGTGGGCAAGGCTCGAGCTTGGCTCTGGCTCGGGGTCCCCATAGACCCTCGAGCTCAACACGATCTGAGCCCCGACTCCTCCCGTCCACCCTGAGTCAAGCAACACACACACTGACGCGCTGTCTATTGGCATCTTATACCAACAGCCAATGCGCCCATGTTGGTGCTTTTTAAAGGTGGAACAGAATGTTGGTTTTCATTAGTGGTGAAAAGCAGCATTGTGTTACAGCTCTAAAAACACCAACACAAATGCACTGCCTTTCAGAACATCTGTCTCAAAGATAGTGCATCCGTGCTGGAGTTTTTGGGTGGGTGGATGTGGTGTTATGGCCAGAACTGCAGACTTTGTACCTGGGGAACCAGGTTTGGACGTTTGCGACTCTGGGCAAATCACTTAATCTCCCCGTGGCTAAAAAAACTTTATGGGACCTTGTGTGATGTTACTGATGCTCATGTAAAGCACCCCAATACCTTTGGGTTCATTGTGCGCTATACAAAACAGCATAAAAGAGAGAAGACGAACTAGAAATGTTGGTTTTCACAGGCTGTAAAAAGCAGCTTAGGACTAAAACTCTAAAAATATCAAATGTACCGCCTTTTAGCGCGTCTCTTTAAAAGACAGCGTACATGATGGCGTTTTTAAAGTTGTAACGGAATGTTGGTTTTCCCAGGCTGTAAAAAGCAGAATTGTGTTGGAACTGTGGAAACAATCCCCACGTAAAGGAAGGCACTGCCTTTTAGCACCTCTTGGACCCCCAGGCTGATGCCCCAGGAGGAGGGCTGTGTAAATTACTTTACCAGCAGCCTGCTCGCACTCCCTTTTAGCAGATTAGCACAGCAGCAGGGCAAGCAATTTGATAGACTCACTGCCCCCCCCCCACCCAATGCCCAGGGAGAGGGCTGTGTAATTACCTTATAATCAGCCTGCCCTGCTCATTATTGTTCAGTGTTTCTGGAGCTGGACGCTGTGAGTTAAATTTATATGGTTCCTATGCTGATTTCTTTCTGGGCTCGGCTCGCACTTGGCTCTTAGAGCCACTCTGGATGCCTGGCTCGGCACTGGCTCGGCGCTGGCTCGGCGCTGGCTCGGCACTGGGTCGGCACTGGGTCGGCGCTGACTCGGCACTGGCTCAGCGCTGGCTCGGCGCTGGCTCGGCACTGGCTCGGCGCTGGCTCGGCACTGGCTCGGCACTGGCTCGGCACTGGCTCGGCGCTGGCTCGGCCTATCCCGTGATTTCTTGGGCGCGTCCACCTCTGTGTTTTCCTCTCTTCCTGCGCTGACGCACACACCATAGCACCAAAACCCAAGGGCGGGTGCGTTCTGTAGTGAGTATTTTTTGTAATAGAAGGGAATCCAGTCCAAAACCATCCTTTAACACTCTTCCTGCTTTGTAGGTGTTCTGTGCAGCGCGGCCCACATGCAGAGTACAAACAACGAGAAGAAAGGAACACCTTTCTCCTCCTTGGGCCTGCTTAGAAGGAGGTGTAAGGCTTTGATGCAAATCCCTATCGACAAATGTTTATAGAAAGGAGTTTGCATCAAAACCCATGGGCGGGTGCATGGGAACGCCCATGTACCCCCCATGAAACGCACCTTTGATGCGCAGTAATGCGAAGCAGCGCACAGCTCAACTTTGTGTTACTTTGGGAAACTTTCCAACGCAAACCCTGCTGGGCGCCGGCTACTAAATCTCAGTTTAACACATTGCGTCATGTTTGCATTAAAAAAGTAATGTAAACCTGGAGCAAAGAGTTAGTAATCCTGAGCCTTAGAGCTCTGCGGGGCTAAAAAGGCAGAGATGCAACACCCCCCTCTCCAGGCGCAGTCTCACCTCATAGGGAACGTCCCTAAATGCAGAGCACTGCACAAAGGGCCCAGCAGGGGGAGTGCGGACTGTATTGAGCTGGAACGCATTACGCCCTCGAACTGCTGATTCCTGGCGCTGTGAGGACCTCGTGTGGCCAATCATGGGTACTGCAGGTGTATATACAGAGTGTGAACGTTTCATGGTAGATTCGGAGTATTGCTGGCTATTGGGAAAGGTTTTACGTTTAATGCTGAACTCCGAATGAGACGAACACGTGCATAGCACCTTTATGCACAACACCTCTGTCTCTGCTAGCCTGCAGCAGTGGTCACGGGCCACGGGGCCCCGCTGGGGTGGGCAAAGCGGAGGGACATATCAGCTCCCAGCTTCACACAGTGGTGGTAATTTGCTTTATGTTGTACCCTGAAGTTTGAGAGTGGTTTTTACTTGGAGTCTAGGGGCCCCCGAGAGCAGGGGCAGTGCCTGGTCCTTCCTAGATGTGCTTCTAACCGCTATTCTCTCTTCCAGGACATCCAGCAGCTGCTTCAGCTGCAGCAGTTGGTGCTGGTGCCCGGGCACCACCTCCAGTCGCAGGCCCAGTTCCTGCTGCCGCAGGCCCAGCAAGGACAGCAAGGTAAGGGCATCGGTCTGTACCCCTTCATGGAACGCTCCCTTGATGTAGAGTATATCAAAGAAGGACCCCCTGCCCCCTCCGAGCGGGTTCGGGAACATGTGACTTTTTAACCAGGAACTTTTGGTTTCAGTACAGAATGTATTGTCTTTTTCTTCGATGTATATTTAAGTCCTGGTGGAAGGGGCATAGCTATAAACTGTGCGGCAGATGCAGTGGCACCGGGGCAGTGGCTTTCTTTTAGTACCCAGCTAGTTGCGGGGGGCATTTTCCTTGCTTGCATTAGGGCTCATGGCTTCCTTGCTTCATCACTCCCCTAGTTGTGGTTGGTGATTTTAATTCACTGGAAAGCAACATTAAATTCTAAATAGCTTTGATAAATGTTGAATTGATGATTCCAAATGTGAAAACATTTTGCTGTAAAAACCTTTTATAAACAAATTGAGGATTTATTATTTATAGGTTTTATATAGTGCCTAAATCACCCCCAAAGTGGTATCTCTGCGTTTCGAACAGTGCTGCAGGGAGGCTGACGGTCAATATTAGAATACAGCGGTCTTAAGAATATTTCTGAATTGAAGATAGTCAGAACATTGTCTCAGATGGATGGGGGGCTGATTCCAATAGAAGGGAGCAAGAGAGGAAAAAGCTTTCCTACCCAACCTTGATTTTCTGACCCGGGGACCAAGAGAAGAGATTTGGGTCCTGAAAAAGAGTCCTTGAGGGAACATAATGATTACATTTCTCAGCGAGCTAGGAGGGGCCATTGTTGTACAAGCCCTTATGAACGGTGCATCAGATTTTGAACTTAATCCACTTGCGCACCGGAAGCCAATCGAGCTGTTGGAGGAGAGGGAGGGAGGCCGTTTTCAGGGGGGAATTCAGGACAAGGAGCGTTGCGGTGTTTTGACCCACCTGCAATCTGCATAACAAGGACTCGTTGGCTGAGACCAGGAGCACGTTGCAGTAGTGTAAGCGGCTTAATACCATTGTCTGAATAAGGGTTTTACGCATAGAATCTGGGAGAAGGGGAAAAACTCGCCGTAATAAACCCAGCACGTGGAAGCAGGAGCCTGCAGTATAAGCAACATGCTCCTTCAAGGTCAAAGCCTGATCTAGGCGGATGCCTAGCTTCTTAACAAGGGTCTTGGGGTGGGGGGCACCAAGGTCCACTGGCCACCACTCTGGTGTCCACAGCAAAGGTGCCTCTCCGAAGTATAATCTCAGTCTTCCCTACCCTGAATTGGAGAAAATTGCTTCTCATCCAATTTGAGATGGCTACCCTTCCAGAAGAAGGAACCCTTCAAAATGCTGCCACGCTTTTCCTTCTAAAAATCCCTAAATTCCACTCAGTGAAAGCGGCTATTAGTCAATTACACTGGTTGCCAGTCAAACACAGTGTTATCATTCAAGCCCTGTGCGCGGCCTATAAGACGCAGCATGAACAGGCCACAGTTACTTTAGGAAGAACCTCAGATGCCGAGCAGGACTCTCCGTTCTAGCTCTGCTATGCACTTAGTGGTGTCATCGTTCAAATGATCATCTTGGGGTAGAAGACGTTTTTTCAGGTCTACAGCGCTGCACTGGAATAGACTCACTTATAGTCTGAAGGCAGCTGCCTCTCTTTCCGTATTTAGGAAATTGCTTCACTGCTCCTAATCTCATAGCGCCAAGACGTCTTTGGTTAATCGCTGCGCTCTAAAAGTCATTCATTTATTCAAAATTAGTACTTTTCAACCCTTCCTAAAAATGCTTGGGGAACTTACAACTTTCTCCAAAATATTCTAGGACTGGAGTTAGAATAGTTAACAAGCCTCCTGCAGATTTTGGGGGAGAGTTGCTCTTTCCCCAAAGGACAGGAGTTAGAATAGTAAATTTAACCTTTCAATGTCCGCCATGCCCACTGTAGCTCTGAGGGCACAATTCAGGGCAAGAAACACGAATGACCCACCCACCTTGTTCTTCCTCCTGAATTCATGAAATGTGGCTCAGGTGCCCTCTAGCTGGATCAGGAACTCAAACCCACTCAGAGAAGAAGCAGAAATGCCCCATGTTTATCAAGACCCCAAATATGTAACTGCCGATGCTGAACCTTAAGAGTAATAGGAAATAAATAGCGCATATCTCACAACTTCCGCATCTGATGGGAGTGAGACTACACTGCATGCGTGGCCAGGAAGGTAGAGCTTGCCGTTCAAAAGCTAGGGGTGATAGTACTGTGCGTGTCGCTACAGAGGAGCGGGAGGTAGGGGGGTACTAAAAGCACTGCTTTGTGGGCCTGAATCACAAAGGTAAACGCACACTTTTGTGTAAGTTTTTGATTGTTTGCTAAACACAAAGGGATTTACGAGTAGCTTCTTTAGGAGAACAGAGTATCCACACATTAGGTGCCGGGACTCTGCACTGGTAAAGATACTACTCGTAAATCCCTTTGTGAATAGCAAACAATCATAAACGTACACAAAGGTGTACGTTTCCCTTTGTGAATCAGGTTCCTTCAAATAGAAACAGCTTAGGATTCAATGCTCTTTCTGGGCAGAACCATTCCAGTCGGGACGTCCTGCACCGGGGCTTTAGTTGGACATTTTTGGCAGGCTTTAGGTCTCCAGGCCAGCTCAGGGCAGAACTTGTGCAATCTGACAGGAACTGCGGACAGATGTGGGTTTTCTGTCACCTTCCGTGGTGATGGCGCTGTGACTAAAACTTAAGTTAAGCTGAGACATAAGTCTAACTTTACCACTTGTATATGCCCTTTATGAATACAGAATACTTTCGTCTCAGTTTACCTTTGTGAATCGGGCCCAAATTATGTTTAGAATAATGTATTTTCCAACAGGAACCTCAAGGCCTGAGGAATCCTACAGCACTAGTGGCACAGAAGGTTTGGATTCCCTGGAGGGCAACATTCTTGTTCTCAAGTGGTCACTTGTGGTGGGTGGCTGGCCGCATGCGTGGCGCACAGTGTTGGAAAGTGTCCTTCAAGGGTAAAGTCCAACATGAGGACATGTAAACTCACACTTGACTTCTACTTCCCTTTTTATCTCCCTTGGCAGGCTTGCTCTCGACACCAAATCTATTTCAGCTACCTCAGCAGAGCCAGGGGGGACTTCTTCAGGCACAGCCCAGGGCAGGCCTCCCTGCACAGGTCAGTATCCATGAGGAAGGGGACACCCCACATCCTGAGAGACATTCTTGTTAGTTTTTGAGGTGTGTTTTCTTTCTCTTCAGATTGATGAGGTCTGAAGGTTCTATGACTTTCATGGTGGGTTTTTTGGGATGCTGAGGTTTCACAGTGTTACGGTTAAAGTTAACATTGTGGTCACATTCTGCTTCCTGAGATCCTTTTTAGGTAACCCTGTTTTCAGGGTGCAGTAATTTTAGGAGTATTGACTTTCAAGAATCTGTTGTGTTGTGGCTTTTAGATTTTCAGCTTGTTCTGTTTTGTGGGACTTTGCTTTGGCGGTCCTGTTTTTCAGGTTTTTGTGTTTTTTAATTGCTTATTTTTGGGTAACTCTATTTTTTAGGGATAATGTGTTTTAGGGGCATTCCGTAGGATTTTGTTCTTTGGGTTTTCCTTAGGAGCTACAACTTTTTAAAGGTTTATGCATTCTGAAATCACTTGTTTTCATGGTTTTATTTTTGTTTTGTCAGTCTACGTTTTGGTGCAGCTGAAGTTTAGCAAATCTGAATTTATTGAGTGTCTTTTTAGAAGAACTTTGTTTTTAGGTTCTGAGCTGTATGGGCTTTACCTTTAATGGGCTTAAATCTTCTGACTTTCGATAGTTACTAGGTTTTTGTGTGGATTTATGTTTATGTGGTTTTATGTTTTTAAGTTGCAGTGTTTCTAGGTGTTGTTCCTTAGAGGACCTGTCCTTTGCAAACTCATTTTTCAGTTCTTGTGTTCTGAGATTGTTATATTTTTGCAGTTCTTTAGGGAAGCTTTGGCTTTGCAGTTCTGTAGTTCCAGGTCGCTTTCTGGTACCTACATTTTCTGATTGTTATTGAACTTTACTTCTTACAGTTGACTTGTGTTTTTTGTGCTGCAAGTTTTTACAGTTCTGAGCTTGGGATTCTGTTTTTTATTCTTCTGTTTCTCACAGATCGTTTTTTGGATGTTGTCTTTGATGCTACGATTTATGAGGGGTTGTTTTTTATCAGGGCACTGTGTTTCTTTTTTCTTGATCTGCATTTTCTTCTAGCCTTGTATTTTGGGTGGTGTGTTATTGAGTTCCTTAAATTGTGTATGAAGGTGCCGGGCCTGGGGGTCTTTTATTCTCTAAATGTTTAAGGAATTGCAGATATGTTTTTAAACTCTTGCATTTTATCTGTGCATCTTTTAGTACATTATATCCATGGCATGGCTTCTGGATGTCTGTTTTGAGGAATGCTGTTTTTGCTGTCCTCTGCAATTAGCCTGCTCTGTTTCTATGGTTTCAAGCTTTGGGTGTCATACCTTCTTGGGGATTTATTTTAGCAATGCTGTGTTTTGGGGGTTTCCCATGTTCCTGTGGTCTCTCACACTGATGTTCGTTTTTTCTATGCAATCCTTCCAGGCAGTGACCCGACCCGGTCTCCCCGAATCCCACCTCTCACACTCCCAAAGTACCAAATGTTTAGAGACGGCGTCCCACCCGGAGGAGCCGAGTGACCTCGAGGAACTGGAGCAGTTCGCCAGGACCTTCAAGCAGCGAAGAATCAAGCTGGGCTTTACTCAGGTGAAGGAACTCTCTGGCGCTAACCAGTCATTTACTACATTTCAACCAGAACCAACTATAAGCAGATCCACCCATATAGGCCAGCTCAGCCCTGAACTCTAGTACAGAGCTCTCAATTGGCCAGCAATTTGATGATTTGTCGAAAAAAGTCTTCAGCTGGCAACACACTGGGGTTAAATGCTATGTGTTTTTCCTCTAGGGTGATGTTGGACTAGCCATGGGGAAGCTGTACGGAAATGACTTCAGCCAGACCACCATATCACGCTTTGAGGCACTGAACCTCAGCTTCAAGAACATGTGCAAGCTGAAGCCGCTGCTGGAGAAATGGCTGAACGACGCAGGTGAGCACTTTTGGTTTCTGCACCCCAGCCTGGAAGACCCTTTCTGACTGGCTCCTGCATCTCTATACAGCATCGAATGTCTGCTCTTAGTTTCCTTCCCACACTGCCTTGTGATATCCTCCATCCTGTCCATAATGAACAGCTCCTGACTGCTCCTTTGTTTCTTATTCCCACTAAGCCCCTCAAGATCACTTTCCCCCATTATTTGGTCCTTGTCCTAACCCACAAACCCAGGACAAGATCACCCTCTCCTGGGACAATCCCACTCTTTTGCTTCTCATCATCTGTTGCCCACCCCTTCTCATGTGATCCTGTCAAACTCCTGATTAAACGACCATAGCATCTCTCATTCTGATGGGTGTCTGCCAATCCTCTCCAGGCCAGCTATCTCTCCCTTGACTAGTACCTTCCAAACCCACCCATATGGACACAGTCACTATTGCTGCAACCTGAGCATGTAAGCCAAGGCCCTACACATCTGCAGAGAAGTCTAATCTCCTCCCCTCTGTGCCCACCCTGAGAATTAGTTAAAGATTTGTGACAGTAATGCAAAAAGTCTCGAGTGAGCCAGACATTTCCTCTCCGTGAATCAGTCATCTCCCAATGGAGACATCGCCTATCATTGGTTCATTCTTTCCTCACTAGAGATATCTCCTCTCCATTAATCAGCCATCTCCCATCGAAGACATCCCCTATCATCGGTTCATTCTTTCTCCACAAGAGATATCTCCTCTCCATGAATCAGTCATCTCCCATTGGAGACATCGCCTATCCTTGGTTCATTCTTTCCCCAGTAGAGATATCTCCTCTCCATGAATCAGTCATCTACCGTTGGAGACATCGGCTATTCTTGGTTCATTCCTTCCCCACGAGAGATATCTCCTCTCCATGAATTGTTGTTTTCAATTGTTAGACATCTCCTCTCTAAGGTTCTTTGATCTTCTGTTGAAAACGTCTCCTGTCCATGATTCACTTATCTCCCTTTGGAGATATTGTCTTGCCGTGATTCATTCTTTTCCCACTGGAGACATCTCCTCCCCATGATTCATTCTTTTCCCACTGGAGACATCTCCTGGCGACGATTCACTGAGCTCCCATTGGACAAACCTCAATTCAGCGATTCACTCTTCTGCCATTGGCGATATCGCCTGCTCATGAGTCACTGATCTCCCATTTGCGGCTTCTCCTAGCCGTTATTTATTTATCTACTGTTACAGATATCTCTTGTCTATGACTTTTCCTGTCCATGATTCTTTGATCTCCCATTGAGACATCACCTGTCCATGATCCAATGACGTCCCATGTGATCTCCACGATTAATTCATTGTCTCATGAAGATTTCTTAATCAGAAGTCATTATTCTCCCATTGGAAGTATCTCTCCCCATCATTTTTGCTGTCCATGACTCTTTGATTCCCCACTGGAGACATATTCTGTCTGTGATTAATTGATCCCCCATTGGAGATACCACCATCCCCTTTATTTAAGTTAATGATGTCAGATTGGGATTGATTAGTGTCTGGTGAAGACCGCAGTAGTGCGTCTCCTCAGTGGGCCCATCATGTCACAGACGTGCTTGTGTCCACGTCATCAGGCTCCTCCTATCCAATCACACACAATCTCTCAAAACAAACATTACTGTTCAATTACAGTTCCCTCTTTATCAGCAGAGTTAGGAGACAGGCAGTGTGTTTTACAAGGAAGACTTGTGCATGAATATGCTGTTTTAACAATAGTTCTGTTTTTACTTTTTTCTTTACTTTCTCTTTCCCAATCACTTTATCCATAATTAATCTTCATTCTCACTGCTAATTTACCTGCTACAATCCTTTGCTTTCCTGTTGATGTTCACTCACTTTTAATTTACATTTGGGAATTACTTCATTCTTTGCTCCCACCCTCACTTCATTTATTCACGCCTTCCCTCTTCCATCCATAACTCTCTCCCTCCCTCACTACATATTTCTAATCCCAAACGTCCTTCCCAAAATGTCATCTCCTTTAAATTGGTCCGCCCTATTCTATATATATTGCCTCTTTCTTTCACTCATTCTACTTGCTTCTACCTTCATGTTTCATGCTATCAACCTATCTTGGTTTTTTCTCCTGCCTTACTTTTCACACTATCTCTCCAACCCATTTGCTTTTCACCTCTGTTACTTCTACCTCTTTCTACCCGTTTTCTCCTATTTCACTTTCATTTTGTTTCCATCTTCGATTCTTCTCTGCTTCTCCTACCTCACTTGGGCTATTTTCCAAATGCTGTGTTCCCATCCTCGCTCACTGCACTATCTCTTTCTGGCCATCTGCCACTTCTCTATTTGTATCTCAATATCTGCTGCTTTTGTCTACTATGTTACTCCCGCTCCACCTTCTCACATTTTTCCTGTTGCCACCATTACTTACATCTCCTATCATTGTTTGTCTTCTACCGCCTGCATCTCCTCTTGTTTCATCTCTCTTGTTCATGAATACTCTCGCAACCCTCCCTCTGATGACCGGTGGCACCACAGAGACCATGTCTGTAGACACTACGCTGCCAAGCCCTAATCAAATGAACAGCCCAAGCATGGGGTTTGATGGCCTCCCCGGACGGCGGCGCAAGAAGCGGACAAGCATCGAGACCAACGTGCGATACGCCTTAGAGAAGAGTTTTATTGCAGTGAGTTGTTTTTCATCTACTCCATGGGCTGCGTCAGCCTTATGTGCTCGGGTTTTCTGAAATGCAAGCTCTCCTGTGTAAAGTCTGCTTAACTTGCGATGTTCCTTTACAGTAGAGGCCCTCCCGTGATATCCCTGGACCCCAACTGCACTTATCCTTCTCAAGTAGAGGCCCTCCTGTGATATCCTTGAAGCCCAGCTGCACTTATCCTTCCAGAGTAGAGGCTCCCCTGTGCTATCCTTGAAGCCCAGCTGCATTTATCCTTCCAGAGTAGAGGCCCTCCTGTGATATCCTTGAAGCCAAGCTGCACTTATCCTTCTAGAGTAGAGGCCCTCCTGTGATATCCTTGAAGCCCAGCTGCACTTATCCTTCTAGAGTAGAGGCCCTCCTGTGATATCCTTGAAGCCCAGCTGCACTTATCCTTCTAGAGTAGAGGCCCTCCTGTGATATCCTTGAGCCCAGCCACACTTATCCTTCTAGAGTAGAGGCCCTCCTGTGATATCCTTGATGCCCAGGTGCACTTATCCTTCTAGAGTAGAGGCTCTCCTGTGATATCCTTGAGCCCAGCCACACTTATCCTTCTAGAGTAGAGGCCCTCCTGTGATATCCTTGATGCCCAGCCACACTTATCCTTCTAGAGTAGAGGCTCTCCTGTGATATCCTTGAAGCCCAGCTGCACGTATTCTTCTAGAGTAGAGGCTCTCCTATGATATCCTTGAAGCCCAGCTGCACTTATCCTTCTAGAGTAGAGGCTCTCCTTGGATAACCTTGGAGCCCAGCTGCACTTATCCTTCTAGAGTAGAGGCCCTCCTGTGATATCCTTGATGCCCAGCTGCATTTATCCTTCTAGAGTAGAGGCCCTCCTGTGATATCCTTGAAGCCCAGCTGCATTTATCCTTCTAGAGTAGAGGCCCTCCTGTGATATCCTTGAGCCCAGCCACACTTATCCTTCTAGAGTAGAGGCTCTCCTGTGATATCCTTGAAGCCCAGCTGCACGTATTCTTCTAGAGTAGAGGCTCTCCTGTGATATCCTTGAAGCCCAGCTGCACTTATCCTTCTAGAGTAGAGGCTCTCCTGTGATATCCTTGAAGCCCAGCTGCACGTATTCTTCTAGAGTAGAGGCTCTCCTGTGATATCCTTGAAGCCCAGCTGCACTTATCCTTCTAGAGTAGAGGCCCTCCTGTTGAAGGACTGGGTTCTTTTGGACCCAGCGGTGCCAGGGCACAACACCTGAAACCTTCGTGGGTAACCTGCTCCGGCGTACAAGTCACAGAGACACGGGACACTTCCTTCGGCGTCAAAGAGTCAAGGTTTATTTACTGCAGGGAACACAGAAGTCACAGGAAGTACATCGAGTGTAGTTCGGGGAGACTGCTTCAAATTGGTTTTGTGGATCGCTCCTTTTATACAGTTTTTACCCATAGGATAACATGATACACAATAGTTTACAACCCGGTTCCCACATTTAGCTCTCAGAGGGGTCGCTTTGGTCACTTTGAAACACATAAGGTCCGGAACATAAGTGCGGAAACATTTGGCGGTTCCCAACTGTAAAAACCCATCTTCCCACCATTAGCAAATTCCAATCAGCAATAAAGTAGATCGAAATAGGAACGAAGACAGGTGCAGAGGAAGACGGAGACAGTGGGGAGATCGGAAAGGGTGTAAAAGGGGAGGTATCGAGAAGCACGAGATACAGGCATCAAAGGGACGTGCCTAATGAGATGCACGGCTGAGACAATAAGTCCGTGCGGCAAGATGAGCCTCGAGCGGCGCCATCTGCCTTACAGCAGCAACCCCCTCGTCATAAAGACACTTTCAAAGAACATGTGTCTTCCGCAAATATCTTGGGAGTCCCAGGGTCGCGAAGCGGACAGCGTCCGTTCGCTGACTACTTGAGGGCAAGAGACAAAATGGATGCCGTATCTAAGATGGAACCCGTGGGTACAGATGAAAAGCCCACGTAACAAACGAACGGTTTAAGTTAGCACAGCGAAACTGCGCACACTTACTAAACTCGTCATTTGCGGTTCATAGATACCAGACTCGACCATATTCGTGCGAGTCGAAAACACCACTTACAATTGTCACGGAACCTCAGACGCTCCTTTTGCCCTCATGTAGGCAAGCACTAGTCGGAATCATATTCGATATTCATCAGACCATCAAGATGTCGTTGTAGCATAGCTCTGTCCAACCGAGTCCCCTTGGTAACAGATGGTTGTCTCATACACGTTGTAGCACAGAGGCCACATAAGGCAGGACCACACTGCACACAAAGGCAACACGTGAACAGGAACACTACCACGACCCCGATGATCGTCAGAATCTTCCAACCCCAAGTCGATACCAGGCCCCAAAACCATCCAAGTAGTGTCCAATCCCCTACATCCACGTGTATGGATTCGGAGATCTTATGCAACTTCGAGATGGCTTGATAGACAGTAGGAGCATTATCTGGAATGAAAATGCAACAGCTCGAATGGATCACTTTACATACCCCACCGCGATCTGCCAAGACGACATCTAAAACCATACGGTTTTGTAACGTCATAAGTCTCTCCGCCTGAAGTTCTGTGGTGATATTACCAAGGGCACTGGCAGTAATATTAGCTGTCGATTCTACCACTCGAGTCAAATGTCTCAGGTTCCTACTATTAACCATAGGTCCCCAAAACGGGAGGAAACCCTTGAAAAAGTCTCCTGCCTCTTGACCGGCAGTATCCTCTTCGCTAATTACGCCTCGTACAACTCTAGTCTTATGATAATCGGCATCTACAGTGAACGTCGGAGGCAACAGATTTGCAATGAAACATGAGCCCATGAAGTCTGCGGGCAACCATGTGTATGCACGATCATGACAGATAAAGTATGTACCCTTGGCAGCCAGAAACACAGGGGACGGGAACATTGGCAGAACGTAACTTTCAGTGCAAGCACTTGCTCCAAGTGAGGCGTGCGAACCACGACCCACAAGACAAAGATTACCAGTGTGGGGTACGACCCATATTGGAGGCGAGCTTTTAAGCTGCTTTTCATTAGTGAACATACTATATTCCCCTCTACTTAGGACCCTATAGGCTTGTACCTCTTCTTTAGGGATAAGAAAAGGATCATGGATCTCATCTTCCATATCCTCTATTGCCATCGATAGCAGCCTCTGATACGAGGTAGGACCAGAGTTGGGGGAACGTTGTTCTTGAGTGGGGTGGAAACCCAGTGCGCTTCGAAACATTGTTTGGAATGCTCGAGCTGACCCTTGGGAACTATACGGTAACACCAGATATGGAATTCCCTTACCCGTAGTATGTGGCATCAACCCACACACCCAACAATTAGTAGTGTTAACCACTAACTGATGCTGATGGAGGAGCTGAATAAAGGAATTGTTGCGGAATTCTACACGTCTAGCCTGCTCGTGTTCCGGTAACATATGAAAGGAATGAGGAGAAGCAGTAGTGGTAGTAGAAGTAAGGTTAGGGTAAGGAGTAGGAGTAGGGGTAGCAAGTAAGAAGTAAGACATAGTGTAATACACCCCACCCGCCAAAAATGCAGAAGCAGTCAAAAACAATACAAACAATTGGAATACAAAACATTTAGTACGACTGAGTTTCTGCAGCTTGACTCTGTACGCCTGAGTTCCTTCCAAATCATTCAGCTTCGAAAATGCCATTTCCCTACGACCGTCCGCAACGTTTCTTGACGCACTTCGTTCTGTGCAGCAATAGTCAATCCCCAGGAGTTCCTAGGAACCGACGGCCTTTAACCTAGCGTCAAGACCTACTGTCCAGAAGGAAGTACGCGCGCGGCCCTACGGCCCTCAATACACAATATGTATATATTTAGCACAATATTTCTCAGCTGTGGAAGGAAAAAGATACAAGGAAGAAGCTTGATATATGTACAAAACAAGTTTCAATGATACGAATGTTCAAAATTGATCATGGGAAACGAGGATATTGCAGTTATCAATTTCAGCAAAGCAAAAATATTTTTATTTGTCCTTAGTGTGAGATCGCAAAGAATATCGATGTTTCCCGGGACGTGTCTGCTCGTCGAACAAAGGATCCGTTGAAGAGACAGCGTCCTGCTGATCAGTTGGTTGATCTGGTCTTGAGTCTTTTGCTGACAAGTGTTCAACAGTGGCTTTCTGCTGCGCTGAGGGTTCTCCAACAAGCTGTGCGTCGCTAAAAGGTACAAACGCCGGCAATGTTTCTGTTTCTATTGACGCAATGCCTTTCCTCACCCACGGGTCTGCCGGCAAAGGAATGGGGACTCGCTTACAATGGGTAGCATGTACCCAATTCTTCCGCCCCTCAAGACGAACGGCAGTCCTCGTGGCCAGGAGCACCTGGTAAGGTCCGGTGAAGCGGGGGTCCAGATTGTTCTTGCGTGAGAAGTTACGGGTAACCACCCAATCCCCGGGCTGGAGCTGGTGGCCTGGACCCTCCGTCTGCGTCGGCAAGGCGTCGTAAACCTGTTGATGAATTAACCTCAGTTTAGCAGTCAAGTCATGTAAGTAGTCAATCAACATCGGATACTCAAGATCAACGAATATTCCTGGCCTAGGAACCCCCCACACATTCGCAGGACGGCCGAACACTATTTCATAGGGGCTAAGCCCTATTCGGGAGTGTACAGTCGCCCTAGTTGACAGTAATGCTAGAGGCAAAGCGTCAGGCCACGAAAGTCCAGTCGTAGCCTGAATCTTCGCTAGCTTTAGTTTAAGGGTGCCATTGTACCCTTCAACCAATCCAGCTGACTGGGGATGATTGGCGCTATGGAATTTCTGATTAATTCCAAGGCCCTTACACACACTCTTCATCACACTTCCAACAAACTCACTTCCGTTATCTGACCACACGACTCTAGGCATTCCATACCGAGGAAAGTATTCCTTCAGTAGAATTTTCGCAGTAGACAAAGCAGTATTGTCTTTGAGGGGATAGGCCTCGATCCATCGGGAGAATGCGCAAACCACAACCAAAACGTATTTCAGGTTATTGCATCGCTCCATATGGATGAAGTCCAATTGGATCACCTCAAAGGGATACGAAGGAGGAGCAAAACTGCCAGGGGGAGTTGGGGTTCCTTTGCCAGGATTGTACATTATACACACCATACAATTCTTCACCAAACGTTCAGCACATTTCGTAATGCCATCATTCTTCCACACAGCAGCCAGCAACTTACAAATACCTTTCGCGCTAATATGTGCTAACCCGTGTGCCATTGTCACAACGGCCAGTACATACGCATCAGGCAACATCCATCTTTTCTGATCTGACAAATCAATCCAGCAACCATTCACATCCAACCTTCCCGTACTTTCTTTCCACTTCATCTTTTCAGTATCAGTGGCCTCATTCTGTATTGCTTTCACACTCTCTATGGTATCTTCACACATACTCGATTCTGTAGGCCACCTAACCGAACTCGTCACATACATTCGAGTGCTAAGGTTCCGGGCAGTCTCCTTAGCAATCTCATCTGCAAACGCATTACCACGACCAACATCATCCGTCACTTTACGATGCGCACTACACTTAACAATTGCAACTTGAGCAGGCAAAGTCAATGCATCCAAAAGATCGTTCACAAGCTGGCCATGCTGTATTTTCGTGCCATGCGACGTGAAGAAACCACGCTCTCGCCACAACCGTCCAAAGCTATGCGCTACACCGAAAGCGTACTGACTATCGGTGTACACATTCACACGTTTCCCTTTTGCTAATACACATGCTCTAGTAAGAGCAATCAGCTCTGCAGCTTGGGCAGAATTCTGATTCAATCTCGCAGTCTCAACAACAGTATTCAACGTTACAACAGCATAAGCAGTAGTCACATCGCCATTCGGCAATTTAAAACATGACCCATCCACATACAGAGTGCCCTCTGGGTCTTCCAATGGGGTGTTTTTAAGGTCCATTCGACCTTTTGTTTCCTCCTCTGTCCGCAAGTAACAGTCATGTTCTGCTACTTCATCTGACTCTGCACTAATTGGTAACAAAGTTGCCGGATTTAGGACATTACAACGCTTTATCTGAATGTGGCTTGCCAAGAGCGTCAATTCGTACCCAGATAACCTCGCACTCGTCAAGTGCTGAGTTTTCGTTCGATTCAAAAGAGTATCGACTGCATGCGGAACCATCACCGTAAGCATATTATCCATGACCAATCCTGCTGATTGTCGGATGGAGACCGCAGCTGCCGCAGTTGCTCTCAAACAACTCGGCAATGCTCTAGCTACTGGGTCTAAGGTCGAGGAAAAATATGCACATGGACGTTGCTTACCACCAAAAGGTTGCGTTAAGACACTTAAAGCACAACCTTCCCTCTCGTGAACATATAACGTGAACGGCTTACTGTAATCAGGGGTACCTAACACAGGAGCCGAACACAATGAATCACGTAGTTCAGAAAAACTTTTCTGACATTCTTCCGTCCATGGTAAAGGAGTTGAAACATCCTTGCACGTAAGAGCCACCAATGGTTTCGCTAGCAATGAAAAATTAGGAATCCACTGCCTGCAGTACGACGTGATACCTAGAAAGGCACGCACATCTCTTTGGGTTTGTGGCACAGCCATTCGCGCAATCGCTGCAATTCTCTCTGGGGTCAATCTCCTTCCCTCCTTTGACAATAAGTGACCTAGATAGGTTACTTCTTGACAACAATATTGGAGTTTAGAAGGTGACACCTTGTGATTTAACTCACAGAGATGTTGCAGCAACGATACCGTAGCAATCTTGCAAATGTCCTGAGTATCAGCAGCCACCAATAAGTCGTCGACGTATTGGATTAAAGCCGCACCAACCGGCAACCTAAACGCATCCAGTTGACCCTTCAAAGCTTGACTGTAAATCGATGGACTTTCACAGTAGCCCTGAGGAGCGCGTTTGAACCGGAAGCTACGTCCACCAAGAGAGAAACCGAAAAGGTCCCTGCTCTCTTCGGCAATCGGGATGCTGAAAAACGCATTTTTCAAATCAATCACCGAGAACCACGAAGCAGTAGCTGGAATCAGAGTCAGTAGCGCCGTGATGTCAGGCACAACAGGGAATTGAGGAACCACAATTTTATTTACCTCCCGTAAATCGATAACAAAACGATAAACAGGCGGTTTGGTAGGATCAGTACGTTTAAGAATGGGCAGTACAGGGCTGTTGCACACGTTTCCCCGAGTCTCCTCAATAACATCTTTCTCGATCAAATCATAGATGATCGCTAACAAAGCTCGTTCACCATCAAGGGAGATACGGTATTGGGGAATACGTGGCAATCGCACATTCGATTTCAACTGAACAACATAAGGGGAGATATCAAGTAGGCCCACATCATTTGGACCCGTCGCCCACAAAGACGCAGGAAGAGAATCCAATTCCGGTGGAAGCTTATCGAGGGACAAATACATGGGAGAGACTACTCTCTCTCCGAACGTAAGCTTTACACCCGCAGGAGAACAATACAAAGTTGCATACAAACGTTTAAGCAAATCCAGACCCAAAAGATTTTCGCCACAACCAGTGGTCAAAATCAACGGAGCTTCGAGCTCACGAGGCCCAATTTTAAGGGGCAAAGGGCGTGAAACTGGATTGCTAACGGGGGCGCCAGAGAATCCAACGGAAACATTTGTTAAGCCAGACAAAGGTGCGCCAGGGAGTTTCGAATGCATGATAGAACTTTTCGCTGCACCAGTGTCCAACAGAAAAGGCTCAACGACGCCCGATGTAGCAACTGCGACGTAAGGCCCTCTCTGATCAACCGGAACTGATACCACTCCCTCTCCTTGTCTTTGGCTGTCCTAGTAATTACGATCGTCAGTTCCCTGATCGACGTAATAATCGTCTACATTGTACTGCGCAGATCGTCCTTGCGATGATCCACGTTGATCGAAACAGTTATTAGAATTGGATGAATGGTCAGAACGGTCGTTCTGAGCACCACGACCTCTACCACGTGATGCATTCTGTGAACCACCACGGCCTCCTTTAGATGAATCACCACTATTACGGTCATTTAAAGCAGGACAATCAAATTTAATGTGTCCCTCCTGTCTACAATAAGCACATTGATTGTACCCTAATGAAGATCGCTGGAAAGAGGAATCATTACGCGGCTGCGATCGATTCGATTGCGACTGTGATCTATTCTGTTGAGACGCATTCTGATTAGAACGCGGCGGATATGCTTGTTGCAACAACACTTTAGTTTTTAGCTCTTTCGTCTTTTTATCAGCACGGTCAGTTTCCTCTTTGTCTCTATTTTCGTAATATTGTGCCGTAGCCAATATCTGAGCTGAGGTAGAAACGGCCCATGCACTTTCTGAATTCTTCAATTTATTGCTCAAGTCGGGCAATAAGTTCGATACGAATTTATCCACAAACAACCGTTGTCCACCCTCAGTACCCATATCCTGTCCACTATGATCAACGAATGTTTCCTCAAACCTCGTGAAGAAGTCTGATACACTCTCATCTTTCTTCTGCTTACAGGCTGACAACTTGTCCCAATTTACCCTCATGGCTGGCATAAGCGTTTTCATTAATGTAATGATTCGCTGGGGAAGAAGAGCAATCAACTGATCGGGTTTAGTAGCAGCCACTTGTCCAGCGTCTGCCGCTGTAATGGCAGCCCAATCACCACCTAATTCATTTGCGTGATCTTGGTGACGAATCTTGGCCCATACCGGTTGCGGTACGACATTGCCAAACAACATGTCGATATCGGCAAGATTCATTATCGTAGCGTCTACGAGCTGCGATAATTCCTTATAATACCCTGCAGGATTTTTGCGAGGATCGGGCAAAGTTTGTTTCACCTGAAGCACTTCCGATCTTTTCCATGGGAGGTGTATCCACACTCTCTGGAAATGTGCCGGAACTGGCTGGGCAGCATTAGTATTATCAGCTGGTACCCAAACCGGCGGAACTTCACGCATAGGATATTGGCCAGACTCATCTTGTTTTTCAATGTCCTCAACGAACAATGCATGAGGAATAGGAGCGGGACGAAGAGATAGTAACCGCTCAATAGCACGTCGGACATTAGTGTCGACTATCAGTCCAGTTGCGAACTGAAGCCGAAGTTCAGACAGGGCGGTCAGCACCTCGTCAGGCGCATAGGCCGCTATCTGATCATGTAAGAACTTGCACATTTCATCAAACACATATCTCTGAGTTGGGATGTTGAATTGATCAAACGTTTCGAGGACAACACGAGGTGGATTTCTAACAGGGTTTACCATCCAACCCATCGCCATATTGTATAGCGCAACACGTTCTCTATTAGCAGGAAGCTGGCTACGTCTCTGAGGACCATCAGAACCAACAGACCCAAAAACAGGTCCGAGCGACTGAAAGAAGTTAGTCACACTGGGAGAATCACGGTTACGAGTAGAGGGAGAAGAGTAAGACACAGGACTAACAAGAGAAGGAGTAGAGACATTAGCAACAACAGGGGTTAACAACACAGGAGCAGTAGCGTGAGCAGTAGCGGGAACAGGAGTATGTGGAAGCGGAGGAGCAGTAGGAATAGAAACAGGCAAAGGAGCAGGAACAGTCGGAAGAGCGGGTGCAGGTTGAGGAACTGGCGGAGGAATAACAGGTGGAAGAATAGGTACGGCAGGGACCACAGGAGCTGCGGTACCCTGTACGTACGGAGGTGGCGACTTCATAAGATAGGACATTAAAGAATCCTCAACTACCTCTTCCTTCTTATCCGACTCCGTAGGCAAAGCAGGATAGCATTTATCTATGGACATACGCTGTAACCTCTCAAACACTTCCTTATCCTTATCCTCCTTATCACGCTGAAACTGCTCAGCTTTCTTCACTATAGTAGCAACATTATCTCGCTCACTACGTTTATTCTGTCTGATTTCTTTCTGTCGGGCTTCTTTGCGCCACAACCGAAAGGCATCAAACATGGCCGGCCTAGATTTGCGTTCGAACAACTTTATTTCCAAATTATCTAAGATCGACGCTTCGAAGCTACCGTGAGGTGGCCAACGAAGATCGCCGTCTTTCTTTGTATATTTTATCCAATAATCGTTAAAAGCAATCGGGCCTAGCCCATGTTTGCTATATAAGTCATAAGTAGGAGTTCCAACCGGAGGTATCGGACACGAGTCCTCCAGCAGGGAATCCGCACCACAAGGTCTAAAGCAACTGAACAAAGTACTGCGACCAGGCATCTTGCACACTAGCCGAGTTTCACAAACTTCAAGGGTTACGGGATTTACCAAGTCCCAGCAAGAACAAAACCCTCGGTTTTTGGCGGCTGCAGTCGTCAAACAATACAACAACAAAGTACGCTAGCAAAGTGTCACCGACAAAAACACTCACACAGCGTGTACAACAAAAACACTCGCTAAAGTGTTTACAACAAAGACACTCGCTAAAGTGTCTACAACAAAAACACTCGCTAAAGTGTTTACAACCAAGAACTCTGGGAGCGACCCACAAATACTTAACTCAAAGATCAATGGCGTCCTCAGGAAGGCCCGTCAATCGTCTCGCTATACCAAGGTCTACGCCAGGCGCCAAAACAGGTCTACAGTCAGGGCAGCAGTCCGTCGCAGCCGTTAGGAGGCGGGAATCTTCGCGGGAAAAGTCTTCGGGCCACTTATTTCGACAACAGGATCGATGAAGCGGGGTGCACCTTCCCTCGGAGATTTCACACGAAGTTCCTCACGATCGTCGGGCTTGGACCGGTACCACTGATGCAGCCCCACGTGATGGGCGCCAACTGAAGGACTGGGTTCTTTTGGACCCAGCGGTGCCAGGGCACAACACCTGAAACCTTCGTGGGTAACCTGCTCCGGCGTACAAGTCACAGAGACACGGGACACTTCCTTCGGCGTCAAAGAGTCAAGGTTTATTTACTGCAGGGAACACAGAAGTCACAGGAAGTACATCGAGTGTAGTTCGGGGAGACTGCTTCAAATTGGTTTTGTGGATCGCTCCTTTTATACAGTTTTTACCCATAGGATAACATGATACACAATAGTTTACAACCCGGTTCCCACATTTAGCTCTCAGAGGGGTCGCTTTGGTCACTTTGAAACACATAAGGTCCGGAACATAAGTGCGGAAACATTTGGCGGTTCCCAACTGTAAAAACCCATCTTCCCACCATTAGCAAATTCCAATCAGCAATAAAGTAGATCGAAATAGGAACGAAGACAGGTGCAGAGGAAGACGGAGACAGTGGGGAGATCGGAAAGGGTGTAAAAGGGGAGGTATCGAGAAGCACGAGATACAGGCATCAAAGGGACGTGCCTAATGAGATGCACGGCTGAGACAATAAGTCCGTGCGGCAAGATGAGCCTCGAGCGGCGCCATCTGCCTTACAGCAGCAACCCCCTCGTCATAAAGACACTTTCAAAGAACATGTGTCTTCCGCAAATATCTTGGGAGTCCCAGGGTCGCGAAGCGGACAGCGTCCGTTCGCTGACTACTTGAGGGCAAGAGACAAAATGGATGCCGTATCTAAGATGGAACCCGTGGGTACAGATGAAAAGCCCACGTAACAAACGAACGGTTTAAGTTAGCACAGCGAAACTGCGCACACTTACTAAACTCGTCATTTGCGGTTCATAGATACCAGACTCGACCATATTCGTGCGAGTCGAAAACACCACTTACAATTGTCACGGAACCTCACTGTGATATCCTTGAAGCCCAGCTGCACTTATCCTTCTAGAGTAGAGGCTCTCCTGTGATATCCTTGAGCCCAGCCACACTTATCCTTCTAGAGTAGAGGCCCTCCTGTGATATCATTGAAGCCCAGCTGGCCTTATCGTTCTAGAGTAGAGGCCCTCCTGTGATATCCTTGAAGCCCAGCTGCACTTATCCTTCTAGAGTAGAGGCCCTCCTGTGATATCCTTGAGCCCAGCCACACTTATCCTTCTAGAGTAGAGGCTCTCCTGTGATATCCTCGAGCCCAGCCACACTTATCCCTTTAGAGTAGAGGCCCTCCTGTGATATCCTTGAAGCCCAGCTGCACTTGTCCTTCTAGAGTAGAGGCCCTCCTGTGATATCCTTGAAGCCCAGCTGCACTTATCCTTCTAGAGTAGAGGCCCTCCTGTGATATCCTTGAAGCCCAGCTGCACGTATTCTTCTAGAGTAGAGGCTCTCTGGTGATATCTTCGGAGCCCGGTGGCACTTATCCTTCTTGAGTAGAGGCCCTCTTTATAGTAGAGGCTCTCCTGAGATATCCTTGAAGCCCAGCTGCACTTGTCACTCTAGAGTTGAGGCCCTCTTTACAGTAGAGGCCCTGTGATATCTTTGAAGACCAGTTGCCCCAACTTGTGAAGTGGATGTCTTTTGTGGTATCCTTAGAACCCAGTTGCCTATAGCCCTGCAAAGAGGAGGCCTCCTCTGATATTCTTGGGGCCCAGCTGCCTCTGCCTCTTAAGAGTAGAGGCTCTCCTGTGATATCCTTGAAGCCCAGCTGCACTTATCCCTCTCAAGTAGAGGCCCTCCTGTGATATCCTTGAAGCCCAGCTGCATTTATCCTTCCAGAGTAGAGGCCCTCCCCTGATATCCTTGATGCCCAGCTGCACTTATCCTTCTAGAGTAGAGGCTCTCCTGTGATATCTTTGGAGCCCAGCCATGCTTATCCTTCTAGAGTAGAGGTCCTCCTGTGATATCCTTGAAGCCCAGCTGCACTTATCCTTTTAGAGTAGAGGCCCCCCTGTGATATCCTTGAAGCCCAGCTGCACTTATCCTTTTAGAGTAGAGGCCCTCCTGTGATATCCTTGAAGCCCAGCTGCACTTATCCTTTTAGAGTAGAGGCCCTTCTGTGATATCCTTGAAGCCCAGCTGCACGTATTCTTCTAGAGTAGAGGCTCTCCTGTGATATCCTTGAAGCCCAGCTGCACTTATCCTTTTAGAGTAGAGGCCCTTCTGTGATATCCTTGAAGCCCAGCTGCACTTATCCTTTTAGAGTAGAGGCTCTCCTGTGATATCCTTGAAGCCCAGCTGCACGTATTCTTCTAGAGTAGAGGCTCTCCTGTGATATCCTTGAAGCCCAGCTGCACTTATCCTTTTAGAGTAGAGGCCCTTCTGTGATATCCTTGAAGCCCAGCTGCACTTATCCTTTTAGAGTAGAGGCCCTCCTGTGATATCCTTGAAGCCCAGCTGCACTTATCCTTCTAGAGTAGAGGCTCTCCTGTGATATCCTTGAAGCCCAGCTGCACGTATTCTTCTAGAGTAGAGGCTCTCATGTGATATCCTTGAAGCCCAGCTGCACTTATCCTTCTAGAGTAGAGGCCCTCCTGTGATATCCTTGATGCCCAGCCACACTTATCCCTCTAGAGTAGAGGCCCTCCTGTGATATCCTTGAAGCCCAGCTGCACTTATCCTTCTAGAGTAGAGGCTCTCCTTGGATAACCTTGGAGCCCAGCTGCACTTATCCTTCTAGAGTAGAGGCTCTCCTTGGATAACCTTGGAGCCCAGCTGCACTTATCCTTCTAGAGTAGAGGCTCTCCTTGGATAACCTTGAAGCCCAGCTGCACTTGTCCTTCTACAGTAGAGGCCCTCCTTGGATAACCTTGGAGCCCAGCTGCACTTATCCTTCTAGAGTAGAGGCTCTCCTGTGATATCCTTGAAGCCCAGCTGCACTTATCCTTCTAGAGTAGAGGCTCTCCTGTGATATCCTTGAGCCCAGCCACACTTATCCTTCTAGAGTAGAGGCCCTCCTGTGATATCCTTGAAGCCCAGCTGCACTTATCCTTCTAGAGTAGAGGCCCTCCTGTGATATCCTTGAAGCCCAGCTGCACGTATTCTTCTAGAATAGAGGCCCTCCTGTGATATCCTTGAAGCCCAGCTGCACTTGTCCTTCTGGAGTAGAGGCTCTCTGGTGATATCTTCGGAGCCCGGTGGCACTTATCCTTCTTGAGTAGAGGCCCTCTTTATAGTAGAGGCTCTCCTGAGATATCCTTGAAGCCCAGCTGCACTTGTCACTCTAGAGTTGAGGCCCTCTTTACAGTAGAGGCCCTGTGATATCTTTGAAGACCAGTTGCCCCAACTTGTGAAGTGGATGTCTTTTGTGGTATCCTTAGAACCCAGTTGCCTATAGCCCTGCAAAGAGGAGGCCTCCTCTGATATTCTTGGGGCCCAGCTGCCTCTGCCTCTTAAGAGTAGAGGCCCTGCTGTGATATCCTTGAAAACCAGCTGCCAAAAGCCCTTTACAGAAGAGGCTCCCCTGTGATATCTTTGAAGCCCAGCTGCACTTATCCTTCTAGAGTAGAGGCCCTCCTGTGATATCCTTGAAGACCAGTTTCCCCAACCTGAGAAGCGGAAGCCCCTTGTGGTATCCTTAGAGCCCAGTTGTCCATACCCCTGTAAAGTGGAGACCTCCTGTGACTCCATTCCTGTAGGTTAAAGGCTTCTCTCTGCTGAATTTTCAGCACAGCTCCTCCTAGCCCAGTAGAGTCAACGATTCCCATGCTTGGTGAGAGTGGCAACCCTCTGCATCTTTGTTTCTTCTGCATTGGGTACTACCTTTCTTGGTATGCCCTGCTCTGGCACTGTACCAAGCAGTATGTTCTGGGTGCCCTCAATACATGGTGCATTTCTCAATGCACTTTGACCTCACGCCATGTGCTGTACTTCTCTTGTAAAACAATGTTGACTCAAATGAGGCAAGTGACCTGCCTTCTGCGAAGGGCCCTTCATGCCTTGATGCTATGCATCTTGAGTGAATGCGCGGTGCATCCCTCAGTATAGTGCCTTCCCTGCAGGACGTGCCTCCTTGATGCCCTCTGCTGCACGTGCACGAGGACTCATGCCTCCCTCGATGCACTGCACCATCCTCGCGGTGCTGTGCTCCATGTTAGGTGCCCCTTTTGAAATACTGCGCCTTTGTGCTTATTGTGCAAACCATGCATGATGTGCCAACCGTGCACAGTATATCATGAACTCCTCGATGCACTGTGTCCCCCTCAATGCTTTCTGCTTCCTTCTGCCACACAATGCGCCTCCATTTCTGCATTGAGGTTCCCTGTCCCTCGATGTCCCGTGCTTCCCTTGCATGATGCCCTGTTTCTCACAATGATTCTTCCTCTAGGCGCTAAGGTTCTCCTACCCCTCGATGTCCCGTGCTTCCCTTGCATGATGCCCTGTTTCTCACAATGATTCTTCCTCTAGGCGCTAAGGTTCTCCTACCCCTCGATGTCCCGTGCTTCCTTTGCATGATGCCCTGTTTCTCACAATGATCCTTCCTCTAGGCGCTAAGGTTCTCCTGCCCCTCTATGTCCTGTGCTTCCCTTGCATGATGCCCTGTTTCTCACAATGATCCAACCTCTAGGTGCTACGGTTTTCCTGCCCCTCTATGTCCCGTGCTTCCTTTGTATGATGCCCTGTTTCTCACAATGATCCTTCCTCTAGGCGCTAAGGTTCTCCTGCCCCCTATGTCCTGTGCTTCCCTTGCATGATGCCCTGTTTCTCACAATGATCCTACCTCTAGGTGCTACGGTTCTCCTGCCCCTCTATGTCCTGTGCTTCCCTTGCATGATGCCCTGTTTCTCACAATGATCCAACCTCTAGGTGCTACGGTTTTCCTGCCCCTCTATGTCCCGTGCTTCCTTTGTATGATGCCCTGTTTCTCACAATGATCCTTCCTCTAGGCGCTAAGGTTCTCCTGCCCCTCGATGTACCCTTGCTTCCCTTGCATGATTCCCTGTTTCTCACAATGATTCTTCCTCTAGGCGCTAAGGTTCTCCTTCCTCTTTATGTCCCGTGCTTCCTTTGTATGATGCCCTGTTTCTCACAATGATCCTTCCTCTAGGCGCTAAGGTTCTCCTGCCCCTCGATGTACCCTTGCTTCCCTTGCATGATGCCCTGTTTCTCACAATGATTCTTCCTCTAGGCGCTAAGGTTCTCCTGCCCCTCTATGTCCAGTGCTTCCCTTGCATGACGCCCTGTTTCTCACAATGATCCTACCTCTAGGCGCTAAGGTTATCCTGTCTGCTATGTCCTGTACTCCCCTTGCATGACGCCCTGTTTCTCACAATGATCGTCCCTCTAGGCGCTAAGATGCCCCTGCCTCTCCATGTACTGTGCTTCACATATATGTACAGGATCTCTCATGTGCCTGCTCTCTCTCCTCTCCCACAGAACCAAAAGCCTACCTCAGAGGAGATCCTGCTGATCGCAGAGCAGCTCAACATGGAGAAGGAAGTGATACGGGTCTGGTTCTGCAACCGCAGGCAGAAGGAGAAACGCATCAACCCCTGCAGCACCACCCCGCTGATGTCCAGCCAGGGCAAGCCCAACCTCTACAGCCCTCATCTGGTATGGACCCACCTGGCCTGCACTCTGCCTCAACCCATCACTACATAACTCCTCTGGACCTCAGGTCCTCCTAATCCCCTTTCCCTCTCTACCACCCCACTATAGCCTCATCCCCCAGCAGACCCTACAAATGGTAATGAAGGTGCCCCTCTTTCTGCCACAAAACATCTGCTTGCCCCTGGTGGTCCTCACAACAGAAAATGTGCCCAGTGTTTGTTCCAAAGATTCTAGAAGTGGTTCCCACATCTGCTGCAGAGAATGATCCCACTTTCTGTGTCAGGACTCCCATGGTTGTGGCTCTCAGACCTGGTCAGAGCTTCAGCTTGTCCTCTTAATGACTCACATACTGACAAGTGTCCCAGCACTCAGGTGTGCCTTAACCCGCCTTGAACTGCAGTACCTCTGGGTTTAATTCCGTGCGCTTTATCAAGTATTATTAACATTACCTAGGAATTGACCCTTTAATGCCTAACCTGCCCAGGATTGCTGTGCCAAGCTGTAAACGTAGACATGACTTCAGGGGTCACTATGCTTGGCTGCTGGTGGTCTGGCCAGCTTCGTATGCTAGGCACTGCACTTAATAAAGAACAGCTTGTTGCTGATGAGGGAATATTCTCCCTGTTTTCCACCCCTGCAGTAGTGGGTTCGAGAAGTCCACATGCCCCACTCACCGTGGTTTTTAATAAATGGGATATCCACGCCCTGCCTCTTGATTGTGCTCCTTACAAGAGGTTCTTCCCCAAAGTTCAGTACACCTTGTGTTCTTGCAATACAACTATGTTGCTAATATACCCTGTCACACCTTTTTTTCAATTTCTTTCCTTAGTGGGGAGGGGACAGCCCCCCAGGACCACCCCTATACTATTCCCTCTTTCCAATGGCGGTGAGTTCCTGTCCTTCATTCATTTCCATTTCCACCCATTCAACACCCTGCAGTTTCCACACTGAATGTGCCTTGCTGGGCCAGGGGGACAGGGTAGATGAGCTGCCATCCCTGTCGTGGCCAGTCGGCCATCTTCACACAGTAGGCAGGGTGCAGTCACTTGCCTTCACCTTTATTTGTGTCCAGCACCCTGCATTGGCCCTTTGCCTTCACAGCCCAGTAGGGTTGGGTTCATGGCTGGTGCCATATTACTAGGGGTGGGCGGAATTTGCGTAGTCGTGCTACGCAAAGTTCCACGAAACTGTAAAAAATCTCTGCGAACACGCAGAAATTCCACAAACATGCGAAATTGCTTGTTTGCGATGCTTTTTTCCTGTTCGCGATCACTGTTTGCATGCTCGGGGAGAAACATCTCGCAAACATGCATTTTGAGAACGCGAACAAGCAAAAAAATTCAGCGGAGTCGCGGAACGCAGAATTTTGGGCAATTTCGCGTTCTCTGCAGAACGCAAAATTCCGCAAATTCCGCGAGCGGAACGGAATTCACCGCCCAGGTCTAATTACTAGGTTCTGGAATGGGTTTACATATTGTAAGTTTAGGAAGCAATCGGTCTCTAGACGAGGACATACTCATGGTACTGGGCATTCGTGATGGTAGTGCACTCCGAGCTTGTACACCTGTCTCATACACAGCAGTAATCTCAGGAAACCAGATACTTTTTATAAACACTATTTGAGGCGTTTGTGACATGTTACTCTCATATCATTATTAATAATATTATGCGTGATTTGTAGAGTGCATGGCTACCTAAAAAAGGTTTCCCAGCGCTAGCCTCCTCACTAACCCAGAGTCAACCAGACATTTACAGAGTAACCAGCATTAGTTGCAAATAAGAAGGTGGAAACAACCAAGTTTTAAGCAGCTTGCGAAAGGTTGTGAGCCATTTACAGGCTGTCAGCATTTGTGGCAAGTCGTTCCAGAGCTTACGGCCCAGTTGCAAAGGCCCGGCCACCTTTGCAACCATCTGCTCAGGAGCTCGTGAGATCATGTATGACTGTCGTACTCACAAGGGTCTTCTGGCTTTTCCAGCACTAGCAGAGGTGCTGGAAATCTCGAAGAGGGGCCATTGAGGCTACACATGAAGTGATCTACTGTGTTTGAAGTTCAGGTTATTCTTCAGTTTCTAAGTGCAAGGTTTTGACCCTGCTGTTGTTATACAAGATCTTACTTGCATGGGTGTCCATTTTAGTAAACACATTCTCACAGCAGATCACAACACCTGTTATTTAGAGTGCCTGGTTATGCTAGTAGAATTTACTAATATATAAACATTTTATTATAAACACAAACATATATTGAAGGCTATACATTCATGTTGGGAATGATGTGTGTTGCTGAGATGCATACGTCCTGAAGTTTGCAAAGGGCCGGGCGTTATGTACGTCACAATATGCATCTGACTCTGAGATAGCAACAACATAACTCTCCTTAGGAGTGGTTGTTACCCTGTAGGGGGCTTCAGGCAGCTTTTCTAGTTTCGCGAAGTGGCATGTCTTGAAATCGCACTATTGAATATAAGGTTTTGAACTTGCAAAGAGTGGTCAGATCTGAATGTGCGTGAGTTCCTCGCGTTCCTGGCAGTGCCTAGATGTCCCCTCATGCTAGGGAGACTGTCTTGGCACTGCCTCCAGAAAAGGGATGGGCTTATGCAGCACCTGATCTGTGGCCATTCTCTATATATGGCTGCTTTGTATTGGCTGCCATTGGGAAACTGAATGCCTAACAAGCCACTGAATCCCAATTAGGTGTAGTGTCGTGAGACTATGTGAACTAGGACCCTTCTGGTTCTGGGCGGACTCAACAGAAGAATTACGTAACTTGCTGGGAGGTGTTACGGTGTGGTTATTCACGGTTATGACGTAATTAGTGTTCAGTGTGTGATTGTATGCTGAGGAATAAAAACGTCTATTAGAAGCTCCATGTGGCGCGTTCACTTGCATTCTGGGCAGAACGCTAAGGGACATCCATCAGTTTTTGCTTTATTCCACTGTAGAAGAGATCAGAAGTGTTTCCGTGCTGCATGTCTGAAGTGTAGAGACTTCAGCAGAGGCTCGGAAGGCCTTCTTTTCCTGCCACTGGTCACATTTCTGGTGTGCCTGAGGGGAGGAAGGAGAAGCAGCTTTGTTTGTGAAGACAATGTACAGAACTGGACAGAGGAGGCAGAATGAACACTGGAGTGTGTGAGATAAGGAGAGGAGATTAGCCACTGCATGGAGCAGTTGAGGTAGCAAAGACATACGGCAGTGATGTAACAGAGCAGCCGTGGCACATAGTAGCCGTGCACATAGCAGAGGAGCACAGTGCAGTCAGGCATTGAGCAGCAGAGGCACAGAGTAGCTGGACACAGAGCAGCCAGGCACAGTGCATTGGGGGCACAGACCAGAGGGCACAGAGCAGCCGGCGGCACACAGCAGTAGGGGCACAGAGAAGGGGGCACGGAGCAGCCGGGCACAGTGTAGCCGAGGCACAGAGCAGCAGGGGCACATGGCTGAGGTGCACATGGTAGCATGGGCACAGAGTAGCAGGGGCACAGTATAGAAGGGGAAACACAGCAGCTGGGCACAGAGCAGCCAGGGCGCAGTGCAGCTGGGCACAGAGCAGAGGGACACAGAGCAGTGGGGGCAAATAGCAGCCAGGGCACAGATTAGCTGGGATACAGAGCAGCCAGGGCACAGGGCACCCTGGGGACACTGTAATGCCCTGGTAGATTTTAATTGAATGCACAGGCCCTGAATTATACATATTAGTCACTTCTGACTCCTTGCCTTCCCCGGGAAGTTCGTCAAATTTGGGGGGGGGGGGGGGGGTTAGAGTATTGAAAGTCCTGAAAATGGGCATTTCCCTGGTGTGTGAACTACATTTATATTTTGAAAGTATCCATTCTCCCACTCCCTTATTTTTTATTTGGAAAACCAAGCCCTTACAGGACCCACTGTTAGGTTGTATTGAGTACCCACCACCAGGGGATATCTGGCTCTGGGCACCAGATGTTGAGTCCTAAAAATACTTTTGACTAGAGTTGGGTGTAGGTGGCAGCATCTGGAGGCTGTTTGTGGCACAACCCTTGGTATTAAGGGATCCACTTTATTTAAGGCATTCCCTTCTCTGTGCGGAGCCGTCTGCCTAGCAGCGGGCCGGTGTTTTGCATGGTCGTGTAGTGTGACAGAAGTAATCGTGAGACTGGTACTCCCCAAACGTTGCGTCTTGAAGTTATGAATAAGCGTTGCAGTTCATAATGTTGACCTTCTACCGATTGTTTTATTTCGCAGGTGACAAATCAAGTGACTGGTGTGTCCCTGACAAACACACAGGCTTCCGGCAGCCTCAGCACAACAGGTATGTGGTGAGATGAATCGCTCCACCCCATCCTCCATGGATTCTCTTAACTAGATCTTTTCAAAAACTGCCCTTGAGGTAAAACCAGAGGGGCCAAACAACAGTTCTAAACTGCGCTACTCCTTGACGGCATGCTGATGCATGGCGGCCTGTGTGTGGCTCCCGGCATGCGGTTTGTGCATTCCTGCCTGCATGTTACATATATGTATATCTGCTTAATAACAGCTTGTATGTGTGGCTGGTCTTGCTATGACTGCCCCATTGTATAGAGAAGGAGATGGAGAAGTGTGGCTCACTGGTTAGAGCAGGCAGACCCTGAAGCAGAGGTCAGACCCGGGACCAGGGTTCAATTCCCGACGCGGCAGGGTCTTGAGCTCAAATGTCCATGGACTCGATAATTCTCGCTTCGGTGCCTGACCTAATCATGGGTTCACACTCTGCAACTCTGAGCATTAAGCTTGCTTAATCTCCACAACGGCCCCCCGCGACGGGATGCCTGGCTTCCACCTTGGGGATGCCCTGTAGGGGCTATCTCACAGGGAAAAGCCAGGACGGGTTCCCAAGGCAAGCGCGGAGATGCCCCTTCGGGGGTCGAATCTGGCGCTATATAAGAATACAATAATAATAATAATAATAGAGTGTTCTATGACTGACTTTTCAGTATGGCTGCCTGCCTGCAGTTGCTGTGTAGTTGCTTATGTCTGTGCATTGAGGTATTTTGCCCAACTATCCCCAATCACCAGCAGTCCACAGTCACCAACACACCCAACAAGCAGCCCAGAATTTCACTTGTGGATGAAAGCAAACGCATGGCACAGCCTGCGAGTTAGGACCCCACACAGCTGAAAGACAGCTGTGGTAGTTCTTGTACAATGGTAGTAGTTCTTTTACAGTTGTGGTAGTGTCTGGCATTTGTGGAAGTGCTTGTGTGGTTGTGGTACAGTTCTTTTTCTATTAAACCATTTTTTATTGATTTGTAATCATCCAACATACAACACAAGTAGAGCTTGTACAGTTATGGTAGTTCTTGAATGGTTGTTGTAGTGATTGTATATATATCAATAAGGACTAGTTAGTTAAAGAAGATTAGGAGACTCAGGTAGGTACGTCAATAAATAAGGAAAAGCACTGTTTTCCTTATATAGCCCTCACCCACCGACCTAGTCGGTGGCATGCTTCATCATCGGGCCCACCACAGTGGCACCGAATGTGCCCCTGGTGTGCTTCAACGCCAGGTGACTGCGGAGCTGGTATGTTGCTGAGTGTGCAGTGAAAAGGGTGAGAAAGGTGAAGTTTAAAAGCTATACAGTAGGTTCCAGCACCCGAGGGTTACTTATCTTTAATGAACTGGGCCTCTGTTAGTGGATAAAAAGGCAAGAAGAAGTAGATTGGAGTACTAGTTATGACCTCCAACGTCTAGTGTGGTCTACATGTTTCAGCCAGTGCCTTGTAGATTTTAAGCTGGCTTTCCTCAGGACCATTTGGATATGTGAAAAGGTGCAGGTCAAATAATAATAATAAACTTAAATTTAAGTGATTGTGAGGTATTTTGGCTATGTGTAGCGCACACTAAGGCGCTATAACTGTTAGAGGGGGATTCCCTCAAGCTTGACTACAGAAAACACATAGGACAAAAACAAGACGTACAGGGTAGAGTCATATTAGTTTGCTATATTGTTATACCACAAAATGCCGACTTGTAAGGTGGTGTGCGACCTATAATCGGCTATAGTGAGTTCATGCCATGTGCATGAAGCTGGTGAGGATTTTAATGAAACCGTTAGTGTTTGGTAGTACTCCAATCTACGTCTTCTTGCCTTTTTATCCGCTAACAGAGGCCCAGTTCATTAAAGATAAGTAACCCTCGGGTGCTGGGACCTACTGTATAGCTTTTAAACTTCACCTTTCTCACCCTTTTCACTGCACACTCAGCAACATACCAGCTCCGCAGTCACCTGGCGTTGAAGCACACCCGGGGCACATTCGGTGCCACTGTGGTGGGCCCGATGATGAAGCATGCCACCGACTAGGTCGGTGGGTGCGGGCTTTATAAGGAAAACAGTGCTTTTCCTTATTTATTGACGTACCTACCTGATTTTCCTAATCTTCTTTAACTAGCTAGTCCTTATTGATATATATACATAATCCAGGGGATACGGTCTAGCCTATCTAGTCCTCTCTCTCTCATTGATTTAAGCATGTTGTAGTGATTGTACAACTGTGGCAGTTCTTGCACTGTTGTAGAAGTGTGTATGCATTTGTTGTAGTGCTTGTGCGGTTGTGGTAGTGCTTGTACAGTGGTGGCAGTTCTAGTACGGTTGTGAAAGTGTTTTTTAGCTTTTGTCGTAGTGCTTGTACAGTAGTTGTAGTTCCTGGCTGGTTGCGGAAGTATATGGGTTTTGTGGTAGTGCTTCTACAATGTTGCTAGTGATTGTACAGTGGTGATTGTCCTTGTTATGTTATGGTATGTTAAGTTGACTTGGTATAGCACAACAAATCATCCTTGTAGGGGTATCTCAGCGCTGGAGAGCAAAGCCAGGAGGTGGAAGAGGACAAGAAAGGAAGGGGGTTACGAAAGCCAGGTTTTAAGGAATTTTTGAAGCAGACAAAGTCCGAGCGACCATGGATGTATTCCAGAAGTTTGTTCCAAAGTTGAGGGCCAAGATAGGAGAACATTTGTCCACCTTATTTGACCACGCGGCTGCAACGAGGACAGAGCGAATGATGATTTTTTAATCTCAGAATTCTTGTGGAAAGATAATGTTGAAGTCTGTTACAGAATTAAGCAGGGCTCTTGCCTGACATTGATTTGTGTACTAAACACATATGTTTAAAAGTGACACGTTTCCTGAAGGCAGCCAGTGGAGAGATCTGAGAGTGGGCTCTGAGGGAGGGGGGGGGGGTAGTTTGCAAACCAGGCATGCGGCGGTGCTTCGGACCACCTGAAGGGTTGATAGAAGTGTTTCGCTGACTTGGACCAGTAAGGCATTACCATAGTCGAGGCGGCTAACCACTAATGCCTGAGCGAGAGTTTTCCTTGTATGGATAGGTAGTCACTGAAATGCTTTCCTCAGCATTCGCATGATCCTAAAACAGGTGCCGCAAGTGGACCCAGCCGGCCCTTTCATGGTGAGGTTGTCATCTATAAGAATGTCCACATTTTTACTGCCTTTTTAGGTTGAGGGGTGGTGCCCAGTTCGGATGGCCACCAGTCATCCGACCAGTGGGCATGGGCGTTGCCAAACAGCAGGATCTCGGTCTTATCGCAGTTAAGCTGCATTCTCTGAATTGTGTGGATTCAGAGTTAGGACCCACCAATATATTTAACTGTCATCTGCATATAATATGTCCTCCATACCGCTGGATCTAACTGCTTAGGCCATAAGGGGAACATATATGCCGAAGAGTGGGGGGGTTCAAAGGTGAGCCCTGTAGTTCCCCTTTGTCGATGGACATGACACTCGATTTAAAAGATCCTAAGTTTACTGTTTGATTGCAGTCATTCAGGAGGTCTTGTAAACAGTCTGTGGACCAAGATGGAATGTGAGCTGGTGTCAAAGGCAGAAGACAAGTCAAGTAGCACCTGCAGGAGGGCATCACCGAGGGAGAGTCTGATGTCGTCTAGCGCCGCCATCACCGCAGTTACAGTGCTATGCGAGGTTCTAAAGCCAGACTGGGAGGTGTCAAGAATTGAATTAGATTACACATTGGGGGATAGTTGATTTACTAAATTTTCCAGAATTTTGCTGAGGTGAGGCAAAGGTGATATGGGTCTATAGCTTGCAAGCCTTAGTGGATCTGCATTTGGTTTTTCCAGAATTGGCATCACTTGCAAACCTTTCCAGGCCAGGGGTACGGTGGTCGCTGTGTTTAACGAGAGGTTGAACGATGCAATGATATCTGGAAGCAAACTACAATATAGGGAGGGGCGAGGTCGGAGGGAGACCTTTTATTCAATGATTCTAAAACGAGTTCTGGCGTGGTGGGTTCGAATAGCTTCAGAGTGAAAGAAGGGGTTGGGGATGGAAACAACAGCCACAGTATTGGTAGGTGAGGGATGAAAAGAGAGATTTTGGTAGATGGTTGCTATTTTTTCTTTGAATTGCTCTGCCTGGGCGTTGAAAAGTTCATGGGAGGCCGGAATCGATGAGCTGCAGGCAGTGGGCTTCATAAACTCATTCAAAACTTTGAATTGTTCTAAGGGTGTGTTACCTGCAGGATCAATTCTGTTAATGAAATGCAACTTTTGGGTCGCTTAGATATGTTTATAGTATTTATGTAGGGCCACTTTGTAAGAGTGTTTGTTGGGGAAAGATCTGGAGGAGCACCACCTTCTCTCCAATTTTCTGCAGACAACCTTCTCTAGTTTTAGTTCTTGTGAAAACCAAGGGGAATGGGATTTCGTAAAATTGCAGCGATTACGCTTGAGGGTTGCAATTTTATCTAAGGCCTGAGAAAAAGATTCCTGGAAATTTGGGGGACAGCAATTAATGTCAGAATTTTTTTAAACATTTTGGGTAAGATGGACTGGCGAATAGGAAGTATGAGAGAGTATCTTCCAGAGTCCGTTTTTTTACAGGATACATTATTCCTCACGGGCTGTTTCCCAATCGTTGGTATTTGAAAGGTAATCATGGAGTGGTCTGACCAGGTTAAAGCGGAAGGGGGGGTTCACCTGTATATCAAGGGCATTCGTGAATAAAAGGTCTAGTGATGTGAGTGGGGCCAGTTATTTTCTGGGTGAGCCCCAATACTTCCATATTGGAAAGTGGTTACTGTGTTTCAGGATCAGCAACCAATTCTGCATAGAAGTTAAAATCCCCCGCTAAGAGGAATTTATTGGAAGCGAGCACACGGGGGCAAGGAATACCGTTAGCGTATGACTAAAATCTTTTTTTGGGCCATGAGGGCAGTAAACTAGGGCGCCCCTCCACAGGTCGCCAGGAGAAGTCTCCAAGTAGAATATACAGAGCTCTATTCAGTCTTTACAGAGGGTATCAATTAATATGACTTTAGCCGGGCACAGAAAGCGATAGCAACTCTGCCCCTTTTTTAGTCTCTCTCAAATAAAATATAGCTTTCAGGAATGGCTATAGGAATGCATGGGGTTGCTGAAGAATGGAGCAAAGTTTCAGTGAAGAAACATATATTTGGCTGGTAGGAGGAAATGAGGCCCTAAATCTCGATATAATGTTTAGGGAGAGAGCATACATTGCAATATAACTGTTTATCAAATAAATTATATTGTACGGTTGTGGTAATCCTTGTAGAGCATTGGTAGTGCTTGTGTAATAGCAGTAGCGCTTGTAGGCCTGTGGGAGTGATTGTGTAATAGCGGTAGTGCTTGTATGGCTGTGGTAGTGCTTGTGTAATAGCGGAAGTGTTTGTAAAGCTGTGGTAGTGGTTGTATGATGGTGGTAGTTCTTGTACAGCTCTGGTAGTGCTTGTATGATGGTGGTAGATATTGTACGGCTATGGTAGCGCTTGTATGATGGTGGCAGTACTTGTACGGCCGTGGTAGTGCTAGCATGACGGTGGTAGTTCTTGTACAGCTGTGGTAGTACTTGTATGATGCTGGTAGTTCTTGTGCAGCTGTGGTAGTTCTTGTAGAATGCTCATAGTGCTTGAACGGCTGTGGTAGTACTTGTATGATGGTGGTAGTTCTTGTATTTCTGTGGTAGTGCTTGTATGATGGTGGTAGCTCTTGTACAGCTGTGGTAGTGCTTGTATGATGGTGGTAGCTCTTGTACAGCTGTGGTAGTGCTTGTATGATGGTGGTAGCTCTTATACAGATGTGGTAGTGCTTGTATGATGATGGTAGTTCTTGTGCAGCTGTGGTAGTTCTTGTACAATGCTCATAGTACTTGTACGGCTGTGGGGGGCGCTAGGTGGCGCCAGACCAAGATGGCCGCACTGATGTGAGGCTCCCGACCGACTGAGCGTTTCATCACATCCTACAGCGATCCTGCTGTCTCTCCTCCGATGCTACTAAGCCCCATTGCCTGCCTCTAGATGTGCTGATACCGGCGATACCGGACTTGCCCTGACTAACTGCTCCTGGTCGTGACTGGCAGCCTGTATTGGCCTGGGCGGCTCCTGGTGCTTTTGCTGCTGCCCTCCGTGTCGGCCTCCCTCTGGCAGGACAGCCCGGGGCTTTGCGGCCTGGTTCCACGAGGCCTGAGAACATTCCTGTGGAGGTGCACTAGCCTGCTGACAGCGCCGGACTGCCTCCGTGGCCTGGGGGGCGGGGAGCTCCGACCCCTGCAGGTGAGAGCTGCCCGCTTCTTTTGGCCCCGCTCGCATTGACCTGCCTACCCCCCCTCTGCTGCCTGTACTGGTACCTGCAGCGCTGCAACTCCGGCGTCAAGATCCCCTGACATCTGGTCATATCTCCTGCGGGGCTGGGGCGGCCTGGAACAACTACGGCGCCACAGGGACCTACTCGCTCCCTCCCCCCCTGGGGGCACAGATTGCCTGCACTTGATGCTCCGGTGCCTTTCCCGCTTACCTCCGTAGAGGCGGGGCCAGCTGCCTGCTCCTTCCCGACCGGCCCGCGGTGCTGTTGCTGAGATCCTCCGGAGCGGCTTCCCCTCTGTAGTGACAGCCTGGGACCCTGTGGGGCGGCCGGCGAGGCTCCTGTCTTCACCCTTGTGACGGAGCATCGGGAGGCGGGTTCATCGCGACTGCCCTGGACTCCTGGGGAGGCATAACTCCGGTGGGTGATAATTGCCGCTGCCTGCCCGGCCCGCCCCTCTGCTCTCCTGCCGGCCCGGCCGGGCCCTACATTGCTTTACTGCGCACGTACCCCCCCCTGCCATCTCGGACTATCCCCTGCAGGGTCGGGGGGGTCCGGGGAGTCGCGCTGCGAGGGCTGCCCCTTCGCTCTTCTCCTGGGGCGCTCTCTGTCTGTCTGCTCCTGGTGCGCCCTTCCCCCAGGCCGGATATCCCACGCTGCCTATACCACCTGTGTCTGCACCTTGCTGGGCCCTCACTCACCTGTACCTGCCTGCTGCGAGCCCACTGGGCGTCTCTGGACAATCCTTCTCTACATACTCGGCCCTAGAGTAGCTCCTCCCTCCACATCCTCCTCCCCCCCCCCCCTTACCTGCCTTGCCATACCTGCTGCTCTACGGAGGGGTCAACGGAACCTACAGCCTCATTTACTACCCGGTGCCCGGCTCCCTCTACCTACCCTCCCTTCCCCTCTCCCCCCCCCCCCGCCCCCCCCCCCCGCTGCAGTCGCACTGACTTTTTGCCTTACCTTTGGAACTAGCGCACTGGTCTAATTTGCTGGACTGTCTACCTGAACGGGGGCACTGCGTGGGACGTCGATACGCGGGCCGCCTGCCCACTGGTGCTGAACTCCTCGCCGCCTGCGGTGGCATCATCTGGCTGTCTCCCTGTGGCCTCCTCGCAAATCGCCTCTCCTCTGCCAGCGAGCTCTCGGCCGGCGGGGCACTGTCTGAGCTTTCGCCCCGGTCCTCCTTGCGACCTGGCGTCCGTCTCCCCTTCATCAACGCGGGCGCCCAGAGGTGCCATGGGTCGCAACGACGCCAGGCAGTCCAAGATACCTTTTGAATCCAAAAAGACTCCCAAATCGATTCCGGAGCCTGAAGGGGGTCCGCCCTCCCAGGAGCCTCCGGATGAAGACTGGAAGACGCTGTTGCTGGGTCTGAAGCAGAGCCTCACCACGATCGATGCCAAGATTGACAACATCAACACTCGCATGGACAGCGTCGTCTCTAAGCTTGAGCAGCACGACACCCGCATTCAGGAAACGGACGATAGAATTTCCGTTCTGGAGGATGGCGCCACCTCAACAAGTAAACAGGTCACTCAAATGGACAGGCTGCTCAAACTCATCGCTGACAAGAACGAGGACTTGGAAGCGCGGTCTCGGCGCAATAATGTCCGTATCCTTGGCCTTGCTGAAACCACCAACACAGGTAAAATGGAGACCTTCGTGGAGAACATGCTCGTGGAACTCTTCGGTGGGGAATCCTTCTCGTCACATTTCATTGTTGAGCGGGCCCACAGATCCCTGGCAGCTCGCCCGCCACCTGGAGCAACTCCGCGCCCCATCATTGTGCGCTTCCTGAATTATAGGGACAGAGACTCTGTGCTGCGACGAGCGCGGGAGGTGGGAACTGTAAACTACGGCAACACCACCCTATCCTTCTTCCCGGATTTCACCTCCACTGTTCAGGAAGCAAGGCGTAAATACGCAACAGTTAAAAAGAAGCTCCAGGCGCAGGAGATTCCCTATGCTATGCTCTACCCCGCCAGATTGAAGGTGACTTTCCGTAGTAAAACTCATCTCTTTCAAAATCCCCAGCAGGTAGAGGACTTCCTTAGGAGCTGCAGGACGGAGCGGAATGAGGATGGTGCTGCACTGCGTAGGTCTAGGTCACGATCACCACTGTCGCAACAGGACTGAGAGACACTGAGATGGTATGGTCCTCCTTTCTGTCATGACATGGACGCGCTATATTGATCTGGACATGCTAGGTTAAGTGTGCTTTGTCCGGTTGTTAGCTCCACTCGGGGCAGAACTGCCTGAGACTCCCATAAGCGCTCGGTCACCCACCTCCGCCCCACGTTAGACGACAGGTTCCCTGTGGTTAGTGGGTGTAAGTAAGGAGGTGGTTCGGTACGTCTGGGGGCCCCTAGTTCCGGCCCCCCCTATGGGCGAACCCCTGAGACCCTCCTCCCTCCTGGGAGGCGGTAGTTGTGTTCTACTCTGTTTAGGGAGTACTTGGTATGAGTTTTGGGGAACCGGGTGGGGGTTGAATTCCCGGCCAGTTGGGGTTGCCGGTGTGGGTGGGAATGGGTTTTGTTCTACTACTAATGACCTAGTCCTTTTGGATTTGTTGTTCCTGGGTGTCCTGAGGGGGGGCTGTCTACGTGAACTGTGTGCTATGTTCAAAGTTGTAACTGCTTTGGTCTTAAACTGTGTGCTTTTATGCTACAAGATGATGCATCTGTATGAATGGGTGACGTAGAGTCAAAGCCGCCTGTGCTTCAACTCCAGCTGGTGTCATGGAATGTTAGGGGGCTGAATAACCCCAGAAAGAAGAGACAAATCTTGGGATATCTGGACAGACAGGGGGTCTCCATTGCTATGCTCCAAGAAACACATCTGTTGTCTGATAACACCTCTCACTTTGCATCGCGTTGGGCATCCTTCAGGGTATTTTCCTCCTACTCTAACTACGCCAGGGGTGTTGTGGTCTTGGTCAGGCGGGGGTTGAGGTTTGTTCCTGCGGGGACGGAGGCGGACCCCGGGGGGAGATACTGCATGGTCTGGGGGACTCTACACTCCCATTCGGTCCTTTTTGCCTGCTACTATGGCCCCAACGTGGATGACACCTCATCGCTGCTCACATTATGGGGTAAAATTCAGACCCTAGGTATAGGTCATGTGATACTAGGCGGAGACTTTAATGCTGTCGTCAAGCCATGCATGGACCGCTCTCACCCACAAACGACGCACTACTCTCGTACTCAGCGCGCCCTCTCTTCCTTGCTTACCGATCACTCCCTCATTGATTCTTGGCGGCACATGCACCCTTCCCTTAAGCAGGGCACTCACCACTCGGCACTGCATTCCACATGGGCGCGGCTAGACTACGTGTTCTTGTCATCGGGCCTTTCCCCCTGGCTGATCAGGGCCATACACCTCTCTAGGACATTCTCCGACCATTCCCCGGTCCTCATTTCACTGCGCATCCCCCTTGCGACCTCCCCGTATCTCAGCTGGCGCCTCAACCCCTCACACCTTACTGATTCCGCTTTCAGGGCTGACCTTGAACAAGACATTCAAGATTTTTTCGACCGGAATGTAGGGTCGGTATCTGACCTCACTGTGGTGTGGGAGGCCTTCAAGGTCACTGTCCGTGGATGGTGTATCTCTAAAGGGGGTGGTGTACTCCAATCCTTACGAGGGGAACTCCGCAAACTCGAATCCGAATTGCGGGAGCTTGAGCGCACAAATGCGAGCGAGTCCCGGGGCCATTCTTCTAATGCTCTCCTTCGTGAAAAACTGAACGAATACACCGAGGCGGCGGATAGGGAATGCAAATTCCTCGGCAAGCAACATACAGCGCGGGTCTATGGGGAGGGAGATAGGCCCGGTAGGGCACTTGCCTCTGCGGTGCGCCCCCCTAGGTACAATGGCTATGTCACCACTCTGTTGGATGAACACCAAACTCCGCAACGAGACCTGCCTGAGCAACTCCGCATTCTTACCAGACATTATTCCTCTCTCTACACCTCTCATAGGTCGGTTCCTATTGACCTGAGACCCTACCTAGATGATACGGCTATAGCCTGGCTTGGCCCTTCCCAACAAAAGTTCCTACACCACATACTCGAAGTGGACGAAATCAAGGACGCCATCATGTCCATGAAGTCGGGCAAATCGCCGGGTTCCGATGGCCTGCCGGTCGATTTCTACAAAGCATATATTCATATCCTTGCCCCTATACTCCAGCAGGTTTATTATGCCTCCCTTGAGGGTGGCCTTTTGCCCCCGTCCATGCGTGAAGCACTCATCACTTCCCTATTGAAGCCAGGCAAGCCTCCGGAACACTGCGACTCCTATAGGCCCCTCTCGCTACTTAATACGGATGTCAAAATCCTAGCGAAGGTACTATCATCCCGCCTCAACCTGCTAATGGAGCGCCTGGTCCTTCCTGACCAGGCGGGTTTTGTTCCCAACAGGGCGACCTCCCATAATTTACGCACCCTTCAGGCCGTCCTACAAGACATTAACCCCAGATGCGAGGCTGCGGCGGTATTTCTCGACGCCACCAAGGCGTTCGACTCCCTTGAGTGGGATTACCTATTCGCCCTCCTTGAACGCATGGGGATCCCTTACAGCTTCCTCGACTGGATTAAGTTGCTTTATGGTGAACCGCGGGCTTCTGTCCTCCTTAATGGAGCACGATCCGCCTCCTTTCCCATCCATAGAGGCACCAGACAAGGTTGCCCCCTCTCCCCCGTCCTATTCGCGATAGCCATCGAGCCGCTTGCTGCCAAACTTCGACAGCATCATAACCACCGTTCTCTGATATACCCGGAACGGCAGCTCCTAGTCGCATTATACGCAGATGACATCACCCTCTATATTGACAAGCCGCGAGACAACCTTAACCCCCTGCTACGGGAAATAACTAAGTTCGGTGCTATCTCGGGAGTTCAGATTAACTGGTCGAAGTCTGCCCTCTTCCCCTTAACTGATAAGACCACACAATTCCCTCTGGACTACCCTCTGATGTGGGAATCCGAGGAACTCAAGTACCTCGGTGTAGTGGTGTCCCGTAATCGAGAGGCCCTCATTAGGGCTAACTATGGCACTGCCCTGGACAAAATCACTGACAACATTACTAAATGGATCCATCTCCCACTTTCGATGGCGGGTCGCATTTCCCTAATAAAAATGGTTGTCCTTCCTAAGCTGCTCTACCTATTCATCAATATACCCTATAGCCCAGGCTCCCACTTCTTTCGTGCCCTTGATTCCCAACTGTCGAGACTGATATGGGGGGGCAAACAGGCTAGGATCAGTTTAAAGACGCTGAAGTTACCGTATCACCAAGGCGGGTTTGATGTTCCTGACTTTCGTAGGTACAATGACTGCGCCCAGGCTCACTTCGTGGCATACTGGCTACACCCCCCTCCCTTCATGGCCCATCTAGCGGTGGAGGATGGTTATATGCGTCCCGTTAAACCATCAGGTTACCTTTATACCGACTCGAGTGCGACGGACCGTGACCCTTCTACTGTGGACTGCACTGTCCAGGCCTGGCGTCGTATTGCGGCTCATATGGAGGTTACCTTTCTATACTCACCATGCATGCCCCTAGCCCACGACCCCAGACTGAGCATAGCCGGGGAGGAGATAGGGCGTAAGTTCCTCAAGAGGCTGGCGATTCATACCTGGGGGGATCTCTTCCTCCAAGGGCAGTTCCGCTCCTCGGCGCAGTTTTTTGGGGAAACCCCCCCCACAGTCATGGAAACATTCCTTTATGTCCGTTTAAGGCAGAATGTCAAAGCAGTCCTCCCGAACTTTCCTGAAGAGCCGGAAACCCTCCCCCCCTTACATTCACTTTTACAAACCGAAACCCCTAAGCACGTGGTATCCATGCTTTATAAACATGCTCAGCCTGCCCCGTCGCCCCCCCCGCTCAAGGCCCGCAGCGAGTGGGACGGGGACCTTGACGCACCGCTCTCTGACGACCAGTGGGAGGAAAGCTGCACACACACCAACGCAGTGACCGGTAATACCCGCTTGCGCTTAATCCACTTTAAATTCTTGCACCGCACTTATTTCACTCCTTCCAAACTGTTCCGTCTTGGCCTCCGAAATAACGACCGTTGCCTCCGTTGCGGAGCGGAAGGGGCTGACTTCTTCCACCTGGCGTGGACCTGCCCTGCGGTGGCGGTATATTGGCGAGCCATTTTCAAAGCTTTATCGGATATGGTTGGGATCGGTATGGAGCCCTGTCCAAAAACTGCCTTGCTGGGGCACGCGGTCCCGGCACTGAAGGCACACCGAAATTTTTTCGCACTGGGACTTCTGTTGGCTAAACGCCAGGTTGCCTGTAGATGGGGCAGAGGACGAGCTCCCAAATTCAAGATCTGGCTCCATACGATGTCTACCTGGCAAGATCACCTGCACAACTATTCTGAACTCTTACCGCACAAATCACGCCCCAAGGATATATGGGGGCCCCTCACTGCCTATCTGCTCCGACACCAGAGCGAAGACCAACCTGATACTTGAAGTGCTCCTCCCCCTTCCCCTGTCCCTGGCCTGCTCCTTGCCCCTACCGTACTCCTCCCGCACCGCCCTCCCCCCTGCTTCCCTCCCTCCTGGGAGTGCGCTCCGTAGTCCGAGCCTGCCTGTTCTCTGCACCTTGTCCCGTTTCCCCCCCCCCCCCCCCCCCCCCCTTGTCCCACGGTACTCCTCTGCCTCTTCTTCATAGATAGTCCTCCTATACTCAATGCCCAGCTCCGCAACCTGCCTCTACCAATGCGGCGCCCTGTTATGCGCGACACTCCCCTGTTTCATGTAGCGTTACACACATGACCTTGGCAATCTACTGAACTAGCTGACTTAGAGATATGATGTCCCCCCCCTCACCCCCCCCTCCTCCCTCACCCCCTCCCCTCCTCTCTTCCCCTCCTATCCCGTGTTAGCCAATAGCATTCCCAGGGTGGGGACCACACTTATTCTGGCGGAGATCACCTCTGTATTCTTTTTTCGGTATTCTGTGGTGCCTCACTCCTACATTCTCTGATCCACATACAAGGTATGGTGGTACATAACGGGTGGGATTGTTCCCAGTTCTATGTTTTTGGGAGAAAAATTACAAAAGAAGCCTCATGTGCACTCTCCTTGTACACGGTCTGCCTTCTACTACTGCTATGTTTTTATGCTTTACTGGACTGTGCTTCATTCCTCACGCGGCCGGCCCTGACGGGTTGTAGGCGACATGCTGTGTCTAACCATCCTGCCATGTCGCGTTCAGTATGTGCCTACTTTTACCCTCCCTTCCCTTCTCCTCACGAGGCTGCCGGCCTGAAATCTCAGGTTGTAGGCGAAGGCTGTGTGTAGTGTATTCTGCTTTAACATCTAATAAAGGCTTCAAAAAAAAAAAAAAAAAAAAAAAAAAAAAAAAAAAATAGTACTTGTACGGCTGTGGTAGTGCTAGCATGTTGGTGGTGGATCTTCTCGGCTGTATTAGAGCTTACATGATGGTGGTACTTCTTGTACGACTGTGGTAGTGCCCGTACAATGCTCATAGTGCTTGTACGGCTGTGGCAGTGCTTGCATGATGGTGGTAGTTCTTGTATGGCTGTGTTAGAGATTGCATGATGGTGGTACTTCTTGTACGGCTGTGTTAGAGCTTGCATGATGGTGGTACTTTTTGTACGGCTGTGTTAGAGCTTGCATGATGGTGGTGCTTCTTGTACGGTTGTGGTAGAGCTTGTACAGGTATGGTAGTGCTTGTAGAGTTGTGGAACCATCAGAAATGGATTCAGTATCAACTAAATCCTGCTATGACATCAGATAGATACTACACAACAGTAACTCTCTGTGCAATGACCTCCTGCCCCTGAGCAGCATGGAGAAAGGCAACAGAATACATCTTGTCTGAAACAGAAAGAAAAAGAACAGCACACTAATGCCCATGCATTGTGTGTCAGCCTGTGGGATGAACGGTGCATTGTGCAGCCAGAAGAGAGGGCTTATTTACACACCAGCAAAGATTTGGTTGCTGGTACGAGGGACATACTTAGCCCCCAAGAGAGGTTTTACTACACAATGTCGCCATTCTTCTAGATGGATTAATGACTTACACACACCATATCCATACTTAAGAAAAGACTTCTGGAATAGACAACATTTTTGGACACAGTATACCCTGATGCCTTTTACTGTGTAATTACCACTGGAGCTCTAGAACCTATTCCGGATCGGAAATACAACCGGAATTAAGGGTCCATACAAAGAGAGTCTAGACCTGAAGAAGTCGCTGTGCACAACCATTAAGCGCGACATAACATGTGTTGGCTAAGGATTTCAATACTAAACTGAAGTGACTGCTTCAGCGGAGGAACAAGCGTGTTTTTTGTTACTGTTAATGATATATATAACTTACACTGTTGGCGTGTGCAAGGGATTGCTGCTTTAGTTTATCAGTGGTTATCCACACGTTGGGGAGGGGGGTGGCTCTCCCTACCCTCATGCCCCGCAATCCTAATTTTTCACTAGCAGACACCCATTGCGTATTTCCAAGGAGCTCCATTACCCTATATAATCCACCATCTGAAAAGTTCCACTGTTTGTGTGACTGTCTCCGAGAACAACTGCCTGTGGTTGGTTGATATGTGCTTCCCAACTCTGACTGCTTTGTATTGTCTGACCCTAGCTGCTTTGTACAACTTACCTCTGGCTGTTTTGCACTGCCTGCCTCTACCTGCTATGTACTGCCTGGCCGAGCTGCTTTGCACTGCCTGCTTCTAGTTGATTTGTACCGCCTGCCTCTAGCTGCTTTGCACTGCCTGGCTCTGTGATATGCTCTGGGCCTTGCACTCTCTGAATTCTCTAGAACTAGGACTTTGTTATAGATTGTGATGGAGCACATCTTTTCTTTTCCAGTTACTACCTTGTCTTCAGCAATGGGATCTTTGGCCCCCAGCAGAACATCAGGAAGCGGAGGAGTCCCCTTGCTTAATTCCATCCCTTCAGTCACCCCACCGCCCCACAACAGCACAAACCCAAGTCCTCAAAGCAGCAGTCATTCCTCCATCAGCTTGTCCGGACTGAATCCCAGCACAGGGTAAGTTGAGAGCACATCTGCTACCATGACAGAGCAGAGGGAGTACCTTGTGTGGGCAAGGTGCAAATAAACAAGGCCACTTGTCCGTTACACGCCAGGGCACAGAGACACATAACTACACAGATTGCAGATCCAGGCCTCCAATGTCACACCACAGGTAAGCATCCCACCCCAGCAGGGAGACAACCCTTTTACACACCTCATAAATTGTCCTCCCTCACAAGAACATTTAGGTAGACCTTCTAACCCAGGACACAGTCTGGTCTCCTGAACCAGAACTTTGGGACAAGCCTCAGAGACAGACCCCGGTGAAGAGACAGGCCTATAACACTGGAGCAAACACAGGTCTCCAACATCAACGGACATATGTGGCGTCCCAAACCATTCCTCCCATACCAGGACAGAGCATCAGGCCTCCTTCTCAAGGAGACAGGTTCCAACTTCATTCACACAATCAGAAACAGTTATACCATCCCAGGGCAAGGCCTGGCCCTCCACTCAAATGTACAGATACAGGCCTCCCCATGGAAGCAGGTCTCTCACAGCAGGAGGTGTATTGAGCCTTGGTTCTTGCATATCCAGCTAGTATTGATCATCTCACAGATATTTGCAGACCTTGACAAGTTGCATTGCTTCCTTCTAAGGCATGTGCGGAGTTTTCCTATGATGGTTCTAGTTGGGCTAATGATCATCAGCGCTGTGAAAAGCATTTTAAGAAAATATTCCCAGGCCGTAGGCATCTGACTCCACAACTCCAGGCTCTCAATGGACAGAGCATCTGTGTCTCTCAATGGACAGAGCCTCTTTGTCTCTCAATGGACAGAGCCTCTTTGTCTCTGTATAGACAGGGCCTCTTTGTCTCTCAATAGACAGAGCCTCTCTGTCTCTCAATGGACAATGCCTCTTTGTCTCTCAATGGACATAGCCTATTTGTCTCTCAATGGACAGAGCCTCTTTGTCTCTCAATAGACAGAGCCTCTTTGTCTCTCAATAGACAGAGCCTCTTTGTCTCTCAATGGACAGAGCCTCTTTGTCTCTCAATAGACAGAGTCTCGTTGTCTCTCAATAGACAGAGCACCTTTGTCTCTCAACAGACAAAGCCTCTTTGTCTCTCAATAGACAAAGCCTGTTCATCTCTCAATGGACAGAAAGTCTCTGTCTCTCAATGGACAGAGCCTCTTTGTCACTCAATGGACAGAGCCTTTTTGTCACTCAATGGACAGAGCCTCTTTGTCTCTCAATGGACAGAGCATATTTGTCTCTCAATAGACAGATCCTCTTTGTCTCTCAATAGCAAGAGCCTCTTTGTCTCTCAATGGATAATGCCTCTTTGTCTTCCAATGGACAGAGCCTCTTTGTCTCTCAATGGACAGAGCCTCTTTGTCTCTCAATCGACAGAGCATCTTTGTCTCTCAATAGACAAAGCCTATTCATCTCTCAATGGAAAGAAAGTATTTGTCTCTCAATGGACAGAGCCTCTTTGTCTCTCAATGGACAGAGCATCTTTGTCTCTCAATAGGCAAAGCCTATTCATCTCTCAATGGACAGAAAGTCTTTGTCTCTCAATGGACAGAGCCTTTTTGTCACTCAATGGACAGAGCCTCTTTGTCACTCAGTGGACAGAGCCTCTTTATCGATCAATGGACAGAGCATCTATGTCTCTTGATGCATAGTGCCTCTGTGTCTCTCAATGGACAGAGCAGTTCCTCTTTGTCTCTCAATAGACAGATCCTCTTTGTCTCTCAATAGAGAGAGCCTCTTTGTCTCTCAATGGATAATGCCTCTTTGTTTTCCAATGGACAGAGCCTCTTTGTCTCTCAATGGACAGAGCCTCTCTGTCTCTCAATGGACAGAGCATCTTTGTCTCTCAATAGACAAAGCCTATTCATCTCTCAATGGAACGAAAGCCTTTGTCTCTCAATGGACAGAGCCTCTTTGTCTCTCAATGGACACAGCATCTTTGTCTCTCAATAGACAAAGCCTATTCATCTCTCAATGGACAGAAAGTCCATTCAATGTCACTCAATGGACAGAGCCTCTTTGTCACTCAGTGGACAGAGACTCTATATCGATCAATGGACAGAGCATCTATGTCTTTTGATGCATAGTGCCGCTGTGTCTCTCAATGGACAGAGCCTCATTGTCACTCAATAGACAGATCATCTTTGTCTCTCAATAGCAAGAGCCTCTTTGTCTCTCAATGGATAATGCCTCTTTGTCTCCCAATGGACAGAGCCTCTTTGTCTCTCAATGGACAGAGCCTCTTTGACTCTCAATAAACAGAGCCTCTGTCTCTCAATAGACAGACCATCTTTGTCTCTCAATGGACAGAGCCTCTTTGTCTCTCAATGGACAGAGCCTCTTTGTCTCTCAATGGACAGAGCCTCTTTGTCTCTCAATGGACAGAGCATATTTGTCTCTCAATAGACAAAGCCTATTCATCTCTCAATGGACAGAAAGTCTTTGTCTCTCAATGGACAGAGCCTCTTTGTCACTCAATGGACAGAGCCTCTTTGTCTATCAATGGACAGAGCATCTATGTTTCTTGATGCATAGTGCCTCTGTGTCTCTCAATGGACAGAGCTTCATTGTCACTCAATGGACAGAGCATCTTTGTCTCTCAATGGACAGAGCCTATTTGTCTTTCAATGGACAGAGCCCCTTTGTCTCTCAATGGACAGAGCCTCTTTGTCTCTCATTGGGCAGAGCCTCTTTGTCTCTAAATGGACAGAGCCTTTTTATCTCTCATTGGACAGAACCTCTTTTCCCTCAATGGACACAGAGTATTTGTCTCTCAATGGACAGAACCTCTTTTCCTCTCTATGTACAGCGGCTCTGTGTCTCTCAATGGACAGAAACTGTTTGTCTCTCAATTGGCAAAGCCTCTTTGTCTCTCAATGGACAGAGCCTCATTTTCTCTCAATGGACAGTGCCTCTTGGTCTCTCAATAGACAGAGCCTCTTTGTCTCTCAATGGACAGAGCCTCTTTGTCTCTCAATAAACAGAGCCACTGTCTCTCAATAGACAGACCATCTTTATCTCTCAATGGACAGAGCCTCTTTGTCTCTCAATGCACAGAGCCTCTTTGTCTCTCAATGGACAGAACATATTTGTCTCTCAATCGATAAAGCCTATTCATCTCTCAATGGACATAAAGTCTTTGTCTCTCAATGGACAGAGCCTCTTTGTCACTCAATGGACAGAGCCTCTTTGTCACTTAGTGGACAGAGCCTCTTTGTCTATCAATGGACAGAGCCTCTTTGTCTTTCAATGGACAGAGCCTCTTTGTCTCTCAATGGGCAGTGCCTCTTTGTCTCTCATTGGGCAGAGCCTCTGTCTCTAAATGGACAGAGCCTCTCGGTCTCTCATTGGACAAAACCTCTTTACCCTCAATGGACACAGAGTATTTGTCTCTCAATGGAAAGAACCTCTTTTCCTCTCAATGGACAGAGCCTCTTTGTCTCTCAATGGACAGAGATATTTTGTCTCAGTGGGCAGTGCCGCTTTGTTTTTCAGTGAACAGCGACTCTTTGTCTCTCAATGGACAGATCCTCTTTGTCTCTCAATGGACAGAGCCTCTATGTCTCTGAATGCATAGTGCCTCTTTATCTTTCAATGGCAGAGCCTCTTTGTCACTCAACCGACAGAGCCTCTTTGTCTCTCAATGGACAGAGCCTTTTTTCCTCTCAATGTACAGAGTCTCTGTCTCTCAATGGACAGAGCCTCCTTGTCACTCAATTGACAGAGCCTCTTTGTCTGTGCACAGTGGAGAGGGCCTCTTGGCTAGCACTCTTTGTGCTTAGCCTCTCTATGCACACATTGGACAGTCCATCTTGTGCTGCTCTTTTCTCCATCTCTCTATACACACAGTAGACATGACCTTTGGCTCTGCCTTGTGTCTCCACCTTTAGGGCCTATTCACCAGCTACACTTCATGGCATGTGAACTAGTACCACAGTAGCACTACTCACGTACTACAACATTTTATTCACTAACCTACAGGCGGTGACCTTCACCTCTCCCTCCCCTACCTTTCTACATATAGCTGTTCAAAGTGGCCAAGATCACTGCACACATACTCCTAAGTTTGAGTAGTTAATGCAGAATGACGAAGGAGAGTTATTGGAAAATGGAGACTACTCAGTACAAAATGGGAGGGGTTTAGGGTAATATAAGGAGGGTGTTACGGATGTATCGGCTACTATACAAACCCACCCGCTAAAAGAGTAAGCTGTTGCTATTACACCTCTAAAGTAACTACACCTCTAAAGGTCTCAAAAACAGATATTAATGTACTCCAGCCTAGACTTGGAGTAAGTCCAGCAGCACACATGGCCACACACAAGTGCTGCAACACACTCACAGAAAATAATTGAGGCAAGGACTTAAAATAACTACCATACAAACAACAGATAAATAAATACAATTCTTTTATTCTTTTAAAATGCAATAATCAATCAACCCAGTTTAAAATAAAAAATTGAATTCAACTTTTATACTTTTGTTAAAAAAAGAAAGATCATTTATATTATTTCAACACATACCTTTCAACATCTCTCTGAACACACAGTGGACACCGTGACATGCACATCGACACGGCCTCCTTCCTTTCCAGTTTCTATACCTTGGCACGCGGTGGACAGGGCCTCTTGTGCTACCGTTTGTCTTCACCTCTCTGCACATAGTGGACACCATTGCATGCACCTCACAGGGCCTCCTCCATTTCCAGTTTCTTTACATAACTTGGCATGTGGTGGACAGGGCCTCTTGTGCTGGCCATTGTTTCCACCTCTCTCTGTGCATAGTGGACACGTCACATGCACTTCTACAGGGCCTCCTCCCTTTCAAGTTTCTATACCTTGGCATGTGGTGGACAGGGCCTCTTGCGCTAGCCTTGGTCGCCATCTACACACAAATGAACACTGTCACATGCACATCGACAGGACCTCCTCCAGTTCCAGTGTCTGTACCTTGGCATGCGGTGGACAGGGCCTCTTGTGCTAGCCTTGGTCGCCATCTCTCTGTACACTTGAAGGGCAGGGCTGTACATGCAGTGTTTTCTTTACTCCCTGGACCTTACATACTTGTGCCTAGTATTTCTCTGACTATCCATCCAGCTGTTCTATCTTTCTTGACTTTCACCTCCTTTGATTTTTCCAGAAGCACAATGCTAGGGGTGAACTCTGCCCTCATGGCCAACAACCCTCTGGCCACGATCCAAGGTGGGTGCAAACACTTCACATCCCATGCCATCTGTCCACCCCTTCTCTTGCTCCCTCTGTATTTGTGCATCTCCAAGACGGACAGTGAGGATCAGGAAGAGTCGCAAATGTCCGTTTGTGTCCAGATGTCCTCTCTTTCTCTGTCTTAACCATTCCATCCAGGTCTGTCAGAACATTTGGACTTCTCACTCACTCACCCATTCCTTGTGCCGAGCTCCGCTTACCAGCTGCAAATAGCTAATCTCAAGATTGCCACTAAAGGATGAGAGAAGGTGTAGAGGGTGTCAGCAGCTCCGGAAAGAGGCAATGCTTGTTGGGTGATTGTTAAAGTGAAGGGACTCATTCAAGGGAATTGCTACCTAGACTTGTGTGATGTGGAGATGACCAAGTCTGTTGCTCTGTCTGTTTGGGAATGACACGTTAATCAGATAGTAGGATGGGTCACTGCATGTGCGTGGATGGTGCAGAGGAGAAAGGACTGCACTCACACCAGCGTGGGTCACTATGTGGCCCATGTATGGAATGGACTTGGCATGCGCACTAGGTTCGATCATTATATGGAGTTTGCTTGAGTGTGGCGGCTGGACACGCACCAGTGTGGGTCACTATGTGGCCCATGTATGGAATGGACTGGGCATGCACACTAGGTTAGGTCATTGTGAGGCGCTTGCCTGAGTGTGGCCAGCTATACATGAACTTGAGTGAGCCACTGTTTAAAGCTTGCCTGAATGTGACCGGGCATATTAGGTTGGTCTCTCTTATTGTACGGCAGATGCTTGAATGTGGAGCCTGTGCACACTCTATACCACATGCGTGACTAGGACAGGCTGGTAAAACACTAGCATGGGCTGCTCAATAAAGCGTCCGTGGCTCGGACAGACTGAGTACACAGCAGGGTGGGAACCTACATCCTAAAGGTACATGCTTGGACATACACCAGTCAGTCGCTGAATAGGGATGGAACATATCTAAGTGGGAAGGACTGGGCAGTCTAGGGTTGCTCTCTCTCTCTATTAACTATGGCTGGGAGAACAGGCGGGTCAGGCCCTGAGGAGGGAATCTGTGTTTTTTGGAGAAAAAGCTCCAAATATTTTGCCTACTCCTGCAAAGCACATACTTGGCACGAGTGGGCAGCTCTTGGGTGAAGCATGCCTGGGGTAAATGCAGGTCACATATTATGCTGAGTCAGTGGTCATATATGAGCCAGCCATGTGTGGCATATACAGATTGGGCCAGTGTATGGCTCACCTTAGTATTCATAAAGTGCTCGCTTGACAGTGACTCTACGAGTCACTGTACAGAGCATGACTGACTGGCACCAGGTGCAAACAGATTAATCAATCAATTGACCACACTGGATATATAAAGCGCTGCTTTTCACCCATGAGGGTATCCAGGCACTGGGGATTGTTGCTGCTGGGTGCAGGTTGGTCAAACAGCCAGGTTTTTACACCTTTCCAGAATTCCTGCAGGGTGGGGGAGGGTCAGAGGTGGAGGGGGGCATTCCAGGCCTTGGTGGCCATGTAACCACTTCTGCTTTGGTGGAGGTGGGGAGTTTGGCTAGGGAGAGGGAGGCTGAGTGCAGTTGTCTGAGAAGTTGGTGGAAGTTCCCCCTGTGGTTGATATAGGCTGGTCCTTGGTTGTGCAGAGCCTTGTAGACATGGGTCAGCATCTTGAACTAGCATCTTTTGCAAACAGGGAGCCAGTGAAGTGCTCTGAGGTGAGAGGTGATTTGAGGCCGCCTGAGGAGGTTGAGGACGAGCCTGGCAGCTGAGTTCTGAATGGTCTGAAGTCTGTTTAGCAGCTGTGCGATGATACTGATGTAGAGGGTGTTGCCGTAGTGGGTAACTATATAAAGAATGGTTTGGAGGGACAGGTGGGTTCCAGTTTCATACTCAGTACCGTGTGTATCCTCCCCTCACCCTAGGTTCATCATCCCCTTGTGAGTCATAGCATTGATGTACCGTGTCTCTTTCACCTCACCCAGTGCTTGAATTTGAGGCTGTGTGAATAATCTTTCTTGTCTGTAGGTCATCAATGCCCATTTCCTTATCCGTCTCTATTTCTCTCTGCTTCTCTCCTTCTCCTCCAGCACTAGCCAGTGGTGGTAACCTACCCATCAGCGGCTTGGACAGCGGAGGGAACCTGGTATTGGCCACTGCTACCTGCAGCCCCGGCACCCAGAGCATTGTGACATCACCGCTCTTCCTGAACCATGCCGGCCTGCCTCTGCTCAGCACCAACCATGGGGTCAGCCTTGTGTCCGCGGCGGCTGCCGCTATGGCTGCTTCCATGTCTGCCAAATCACCAAGCCTTTGCAGCCCCTCCAGCTCCTCATCTTCCTCCTCCTCCTCCTCCTCGTCCAGCGAGGCTGCACAGACCCCAGCCCCGCCAGGATCTGGCATTTCTGAGCTGGGAAACAAAGGCGAGTGAGCGGCCTGGTGGCTTCTGCCACAGTCTCTTTTTCTCTCTCCGAACCGGACGGCGTGTGTGCCAAGGAGGGAATGAAGAAACCAAAAAAAACAAGAAAAAACATACCAAAACAGCTTAGCCCCTGCCCGCCATGAGGGGAGGGAGCTCAACCAACAGTAAATACCAAAAAAGTTAAATTAACCAAACAGCAAACACCAAGAGACTCGCTGTACTGCGACCAATTCACGAGTGCATGAAACGGAAGCCAAAAACAAGAAACCCACAGTCAGAAATCAACAATTTTTATCTTTGTTTTTTGACAAAAACCTTGAAAAGAAAAACCAACCTCAGCATTTTCTTAGTTTTGTTTTTTGGTCTGGACACTTCAAGACTAAAAATTATAAAACAAAAAGCAAAAGAAGATGTGAAAACTTTTAAGCCAAATGGCGCTGCCAAATATCAATAGCTTCACCCAAAGGTTTTTGTACATATGTTTTTTTTAATATATATACATATATATACACACACACACATATATATATATTTGGATTTGTTTTAAGAGAATACAGTATTGATTTTATTTTCATTTATTATATTTGTATATTTGTTTCTTTTTTAGTGTCACAATTTTTTTTAAAGAAGTTTGTTTCGATTTAGTTGGTTGAAACCCGTTTTTTTACCAAATCCATGCTTTGCTCCCTGATTGCATGGAAATAATCTTTTTGTTTCACACGCAACATATCTGGAACAAACTCAGCCAACTCGTTTTGTAGAATTTTATTTCTATTCTCAAACTGTACTCTTCACTTCCCTACGGGAATCAAAAATATTTTTTTAGTTTAATTTATTACAATTAATATAATTTTCGTTGAAGATATGTATCTGAAAGATTATCTCTCCAGTGCCTGTGAGGGGGAGTTGACGTTCCAAGCAAACACCATCAAAACTGTAAAATGAAGAAAACAAAGAACCAGGCTCTTCAAGAAAGCTTTTGCGCCCACAGAAGCGCAGGGACGCCGGCGCTCTGTAAACCTCTACAGGCTGTGTTTGTATTTATTTTTTTCTGTTCCGTTTTTTGTTTGTTTTTGTCGTCTTGGTGACCGGAGAAGTTGTAAACCAAAAAGGAAAAAAACGCGAAACTAACCAAAAACCAATGCCGCAAGGTCCGAATGGGCAAGAACCACGGTCAACTAGACTTGATGTGCGACCGGTTGGAGCACCCCGTAGTGAGCGATTTATCTTTCTCTGCCTACAAATACCTCATTAACAAATTAAGAAGCCAGATGTTGTACAGAACAAAATCACGCAAGAGGGAGGGGACCTTGAACCAAAAAAGCAAACCAAACCAAACCAAAAAATAACCCCACAAAGGTTATGAAAGCACCCCTCCCTCGCCGTATGAAAAGCTTTACGTGGCTTCTTAAATGTTTTGTTTCAATATTTTTTTTCCTCTAAACCAAAGTCTAGCTTTGCTGAGAAGGATGTTAGCCATGGGGATTCCAAGAGTATGAGAACTCCAAGGGAGAACTTTGACAGAAAGACAAAGTTAAAAAAGAGAAAGGAAAACAGAAAGAGTGACCGATTGAATGAAAAACACAACTAACAGAATGAAAGAATGGCACAACAAATACAGAGAGAAGGAACACCTGAATGGACAAAAACACAAAGTATGAAAAATAGTAAGAACATAACGAAAGAAGGACATAAAGCAAAACAAAACAAAAAAACAATACGGGAAAGAAAGAATGAAACACCAACACACATAAGGACAAACCAAAATACAAAGAGCGGTAAAGAAAGGATGAGAGAGTCAAATGACAAGCAAAGAGTGCCCAAAAAAAAGACAAAGCCTTTGAAAGGGCATGAATAGAAAAGAGAGAGGGAAACTATTAACAGAAAGAAGGAATGCTACGAAGAAAGTGCAAAGTTATGGGATTTTTGGAAAAATATGGAACAAAGGGGGCTGAACTTTGACATTTCTTACTGGAATAATGACCTCATGGTAGCTATTGAGTAGATGTGTTTTAGATGTCAGGTGGTTGACAAGAAAATATACTGTGAACAGTGAACTCTCTCCAAAAAGAAAAACGACCACACCATACCAAAAATAATAATAATATATAGATATATATATATGTGAAATGTCCCCAGCCTCAGATCCCTCCTCCACGTGTGGAAAGACACAGAGCAAAAGGACTTCTCTGCACCTTGAGGTCTACGTGTTACTGGTGGATCCTGTCCAGGTGTGAGGGAGGCGGATCTTGAGGGTGCGGGGTAGGCAGGGGGAAGGACGTCCTTCTCTGCCCTCATGCGGACTAAACTCATGCTTCCTGCTAAGTACTGCCTGAGTGGTGGGTGTTGCCATGCCTGGAAAAAAGCATTTTTAGGATGCACCTCTGCAGGACAGACTCGTGGTCGGAAGCCACATCTAACTTGTTGGAGGTCCTCAGTGGTAGAATGGGGGAGGGGGGTGTGAAAGGGCTTGGGGACCTCTGGTCTGGGTGCCCTGTGCATCCCCTGCCATCGCTACCACTTGCCTAAACCCTCCTGTTTCATGCAGGAATTGCCAAAAGATGGTGGTGCGGGGGCGGTGGGGCGTGCAGGCATGCGGGTGTTGAACCAGAAGGGGGCTGGGAGTACACACATGTCCATACCACTCTCACATACTACTAAAGCAGCACCATGGTGGAATGTGACTGTCACACCCTGTTTTTTTTTAGAGAGCGCAAGCGCACACATGTGCACCCAGAGCCTTTGGCTAGAGAATGTGAGTGCATGCTCTTATGCTTTGTTTAGAGGATAGGGTGGTGCACTCTGCTCTGCTTAGGCAGTCTGAGGACACCCTCTGCTCTTCTGCTGACTGTTCAAGGAAGAAAAGAAAAAATACTTCTGATTCTAGACCAAATATTTTACTATCTCCCCTAGGGGTGTGGTTAGAACAGCGCCTGGGCTGATGAAAGGGTGAGGGGATAGGAGGACGAAGAGGCAGGAGAGGCCCATTCCATGGGTTTGTGTTAGTGTTTGTGGTGGTGGCTAAAACTTCCAAAATATTTCATGTATCTTTGCCTCTTTTCCATGTCTGGTGTGGGTCTAGGAAAAAGTCTTGGCAGAGATGACAGCTCAGCAGGCAGCACCCCTGGACCAGGCAGCCCCCCTGCTCTTCACCTGCCCCAGGAGCCCCTTTTTCCAAATGTCTCTTCTTCTACTCCAACTCACCTCTAGACATTTGAGACTGCATGTCTTTTTTATATTGATATCCAGCGAACACCCGCAGAATACCCCCAATCCCCTCACCCCCTGAGGACTGAAGACCACTGAATGTCCACTGCCACAGACCAACCTGCTACTTTCCTAAGGACACTCACACAAAGAATGTCTCCCCCCCCCAGTAGGTTCCAGCAGAAATCTGATCTGTCTCTGACCACTTTTCCAATGTCCCTTTGCTCTCCACACCCCCACATCCTTCGGCCACACCTGTGTACCAGTTCTGCCTTCCCTCCTCCTGAAAGAGCTTTAAGCAGCTGTTAAACCAAATATTTAGAGGCGACGCCTTCAGTAGTAGTCTGGCTCCTTGGCCCGACTGCTGCCCCGCTGTCGGGGCTTGGCGCTAGTGCCTGGCTCCTTGGCCTGGCTGCTTCTCTGCTTCTGGGTCCGGTGCTGCCTCTCTGGCCACCCACTACCAGGGATTTGGAGATAGCCTGTTACATACCTCAGATGATAGAGATAAACCAAAAAAATGAACTTACATGTGTTAAAGGAATGTGTCTTTGGGTCAGGCCTTGTGGCACCAGGGGGCAACGTGCAGGCATCCGTAAATCCGTAAATGGGGTGGAACTCGGGCAGAAGCGAGTGCATTGTTTATTTTTGCCTGAATTCTGAGCCCTGTCACTGTGAACCAACGTGCAGAGTCTGGGGATGGTGCTATGCGAGCACTGACTATGGGAATATAGGCGCAAGAAGAGGGTTCCAAAGCAGCAGAGCTGATCAGTCCCCACGATACACCAGAAGTTTGATTCAGTGCAGACAGTCCCCTCCCACCACCATCGCATAAAAGTCATCTTGCAACTGGTTCTAAGTTAGGCCCCCTCTTGGAAGATGGGGTACTCTACCAATACTTGGAGGATCTCCTGTCCGCCATATTACAAGTGCCATAGGCTACAATGCATTTGTGATGGAGTATCCTGTCTGCCAAACTCTACCTAAGGATAGAATGGACTTCTAGAAAGAGCCCTCTGTGGCCCCAAGAGGAAACCAATCGAGAGGAAGATCAGTGACGAGGGGGGCAGTGCATGCCCTTCCAGCCTACACCATAGACAGGGCTCTTTCCACCCAGGTGAACCATGCCTGGTTTTAGCGGGCGATCTCACAATGACACCCTACACACCTATCCAGCTCTGCTTGCTGATGCTTCCACCCAGGGCCCTCCCATCCAAAAGAATTCCCAAGCTCCTTCGCAGCACTTTGGGTCTCACGAGGCTCAGCACTTACAGAGCGACGTTCTCATACTTCAGTTCTAGGTACCTGTGGGTGTGTACAGTGGACTCACTGGCAGGGGGCGGAAGAGGCATAAACCATGCACCGTGCTCTGCAGAAGGAAAAAGATGCCAGTAAAACCCCCCTGCCAAGTTGTAACCTGGCTGTCCCGACGCGCCAATACTGTAATGTTCTCTACTCCCTCTGCTGCCCCCTCCTACGCATGGGGACGCTGAAGCCTCTGACTTTTCCGAGGGGCGTGTCCTCAATGGGGCTCACGAGAATGTGGGGGTTATGGGAGTGATGAGAGATCTATTGTACATTATACTTGCCAAAGGTAGAGTCATAGAGACTGCCCTTTAGTTCTTAGGATGTTTTCATTGCTGTTATGTGCTTTTATTTATTTTGGACTGAGAATAACCGACAGAAAATGTAACTAGTAAAAAAAAGGGAATCCAGTTGATATTTTCTTTTTTATTGTTGTCTGAAACACTGCACCAAAGAGAAGTCCAGGTGAATTTTCTTATCCCAGCAACCTGCCACCTCTTGTTCTCTGTCAATTCCGATGAATGGGTCGGGAGAGCGCACTCTGACCCTTCCTGCAATGGGTCAGAGTGCGTGCCTTACCGGAGTCATCCGCTATGTGTTGGGCAGGCCAGTGTTTCAGAATTCATGGTGGTCCATGCCCTGCTTTGTAAGAAGCCACATGTGATCTGTGACATCATTGCAATGGAAATGTGTCAGATGTAGGAGTAGTCTGGACTTGGGGTGCATGGTGTGCCTGAAGGGGGATCCCCAGGAGGTCGGTGACAACCTTGTCCATTTCCATCCAGAATGTTTTTCACTTCCCAGGTTTTAGCGTAGGGTCCCGCTGAACAGAATGGGTTAGAGCAGGACCGGTAGGCTGTCTATCTCTCTGTACATTTTGCCTCCTTAACCTTTTCCACATAGAAAATGGCCTAATTTTGCTATACTGAAATTTGTGAATTTCCTGCCAGGGAGGTTTTCCAGTAGGTAAAGCTAGGACTGGGCGGTAAATTGCGTTCCGCTCACAGAATTTGCAGAATTTGGGTAATTTTGCATTCCTAGGAGAACCCGGAATTGTCAAAAATTCTGCGATCCGCGGCTTCTCAGAATTTTTGCTTGTTTGTGCTTTCAAAATGCGTGTTCGCAAGATAATTCTCCCCGAGCGCGCAAACAGCAATTCGGGAACACGAAAAAAGCATTGCGAATGGATGGAACAAGCAATTCTGCGTGTTCGCTGAACATTTGCGTGCTCGTGGAGATTTTTTACTGTTTCACGGAGCTTTGCGTAGCGCGACTACGCAAATTCCGCCCACCCCTAGTCAAAGCCACTGGGTGAGAAGGCCCCTCCTTGAAACTCCAGCCCAGTCAATGCACAAGATTTGTTGTAGGGAGGGAGAACTTAGAAGACCTTAATTTTTCATCCCAACATTGACAAAACATTTCGGAAGCAGAGATTGAAAACTTGTCCTAAATGAGCATAGGTCCTTGTGAGAAGCTAGAATCTAGGTCTTGGGGTCAATCCCAGGTAGTTGATGGGTGTAGGGATGTATAACCAAGTCTTGGGTGGGTGAGTGAGCAAGGTTTAGAGAAGAATCTTAAAAAGTGCTTAAATGACATCGTTTGGGGACCATGGTATCCACCATACGGTCTTTTTATCTTCTTGATACTCATGAACCGCTTTAAACATTACGACTTTCAAACCATAGGAAAGTCTTATATCGTGAGACGATTTATCTATTCTGTACTAGCCAGATAGTTCCTTTTGGAGTAGGTGCAATAGTAGATTTAGTGACTAATTTTCCACTACACACACGCTTTCTTTGCGTGGTGTGCCCTTCTTTTTAGGAAGTGATTGCATTGCTGAACATTTAGTAATCACAGTAGTGACAAGTTTCCCTTGTATGTTCAGACCACCCCAGGATTTCTGTTTGGCCAGCGCTATGCCTAAAATTGGAAGTCACCACATTGCTGCAACTCCACTCTCAATATGTATCGCACCGGACGAAGGGGTTCCTATAGAACTTTCATAGATAGATTACCTTGCCAAGCCAATTTTTCCAAGCTCATGTCAATGACTGGGGTGGATTTCACCTAAGAATTCAAAGATAGGCATAGGGATTAAGAGGCATAAGGGGAAACACAGGAGGTATTCAGTAATGTAGGTGTGGGTGAAAGGTCTTCAGTGTTTCCACGCATGAAGGACTGAGGGCTTTTTTTGAGTCAGCGAGGGGTACATGTGCGAGGTACAAAAGTCTTGAAGTGGAATTGTCTGTTCCTTATGGGAGAGACTGAAGGCATCATGTGTGGAAGAGCGAGGGATCTATGCTCGTGGGACTACTGACTGATCACTGAGGGAATGAAGGCTCCTTATGTAAGACAGGAGGTTGCACGTGCCAGTCACTGGTGGCTGTATGAGTAGGCTGCGGCACCGAAGGCTCCTTGCATGAGGATTAAAGTTTCCACGTGCAATGCACTCAGAGCTTGGAAGGGATCTGGGCAGTATCTATAGTCAAGGAGGACCCCAACCATGTGGGTCTATCCCTCTACATTAAGGACAACAACTGACCATCACTTGGTTCCCTAGAGCCTGTGGTTAAGATTCTATTTTCCTCACGTGCTATTCGTGTGTACGGGAAGTTGTTTTGCAGCCATGGACCCAGTGACAAAGGTCTAACCTACTTGAACATTTGGTAGGAATGCCCCAATGAATACAAAGTTGGGCTCAGCTGATGTGAACTTCACGTATAGCTAGCTCCTGGTGTGCCCTGCAGTTTTTTACAGGCATGCAACATCTCCTGAGCTCTTTAAAGAGGAAGTGACGTACTGCAGGAAAGTCCGGTTGTGAATTTTCTACAACCTTGGTTTAGCCTTGGGGCCACAGTGGTCACATTTCACTGTACCTGCTCCCCTCACCACCCCCAAAACATCTCTTCCCCTCCGTTATGCATAATGCAGAATTCGGGAACTACCACAAAAGGAGGACTTAGGAGAGATATTTAGGGCAACAGTTCAATTAAAGGGAGAGAAAATTGTGGAATCCTAAGGCAGCAAGAACTAAGACTTGTGCCTCAGAATGATACCTCTCAAGTACACAATGCATACCTGTGTGACTCGAGGCACACCTGAAGCCTGTCACACCAGAGCACATTTTGTGTTCATATCTGGCCCTGAGAACAAAGGTTAAAGGTGAAACCCCTTGTGCTATGATGCACTTCCTGAAGTCCTGTTTTTTTCTCCATTTCCTGTGCCCTCAATCCGACTGTTTCTGATTCTTGATATCAAAGGATGGACGACTGTGGCTAAGTCCACAAACCTCCTGTTTTGATGCCACGGCTCATTGCATTGCCCAAAATGAGATTCCATTTTTGAAGCGATTGAATTTGTATGTTTAAAGTCAAACGATGACTGTTTTTACATTTTTGTGAGATCCCATAGAAAGACATTTTTTTTCTCCCTGTGTGGGCTTTTAGTTTTTCTATCTAGGGACTTAAGGCCATATTTATCATAGTGTTGCGGGAGATGTAACACTAAAGTTGGATTTATCAAGCCACGCAAGGCCATCTTGCATGACCCATCATGGCTTGATATATCTAGAGTTACGTAAAGCAGTGCGAATCGCTGCGTTGCATTACTCTGCCCCAGGAAGGTGTTCCGCGGGTGGAGTGGGGGTGTTCCCTCGCATCCACCCATAGATGTTGGTGCATTCACAGATTTACCATTAGTGGAAGACCTGAGAAACCCCCAAAATACTAGACCTCCACAGACAAGGCGTAACAAGGATAAATATCTTTATTTCTCTTCATTTTTTCCTCTTAGAGGAAAATGTCTCCAAGAATATTTTTTGTGCAGAAAGGTGTCCCTTCCGGCACAGAAACAACCCTGCCTACAATGCAGGCACCCTCGCACCATGAGGCAAGGGTGCCTGCGTTGGCGCACAGCAGCACATTGTGCACCAGCGCTACGAAAGGACAGGAATGTGCCCCATAATGTTAAATATGGTGCATCCCTTTCCCTTTACCGCAGTGTAGCACAGCAAGACGGCTGCGCGGCGCTGCATGAAAGTATGATAAATCTGGCCCTCGGTATTTGCATCTGGGGTCTTTGTGTTTGCGCTCCTGACTCCCTATGCCTGCACTTCCTGTGTTTGTATCCAGGTGGTTCCTGGATTAACAGGCAGGGGCTTCATGTGTTTATGCCCAAGGCCTTCTTGTATTTCAGCTCACTCCACCCTCTCCCTATGCCCAGTAAATACCTGTGTTTGCGCTCAGGGGCTTCAAGTGTTTATTCCCAGGAACTTCCTATCCTTGGATCCAGGAACAGCCTGTTCTGAAAGCCTTCTTGAGTTAAGGTTAGTTAATCTCTTCTGTTTAGGGGTAGGAACCTTCTGTGACTGGGCTTGAAGATTTCCTCTGTTAATACCCAGGGATTTCCTGTGTTTTTTATCGGCTGCTTCCTGTCTTTACTCTAAGGAACTTCCTGTGTTTATTAACAGTGACTTCCTGTGTTTATTCACAGTGACTTCCTGTGTTTATTCACAGTAACTTCCTGTGTTTACTCACAGTAACTTCCTGTGTTTACTGACAGTGACTTCTTGTTTTCAGGCCTACACCTTGCTGTGTTTAGATCCAGGGCCTTCCTGGAGTTATTTCAAATGACCTGCCTATGTCACAATCAGGTAACTTCCTGTGTTTAAGTATGGGAGCTTCCTGTGGCTATGCTTGGAGACTTCCTTTGTTGACGTCCAGGGACTTCCTATATTTACACCTGGCGGCTTCCTCTTTTTACACCCAGGCACTTCCTATTTTTGCACCGAGAGACTCCATGTCACATTTTCACAAACCCGATCCTCTGTGGGACATTGCCCTTCGTGTGCCTGTTCAAAAACTTGAATGTCGAAAGCTGCTTCCTTTTATGTCTGAGGGACTCCAAGAAATACCAAAGTAACATCCACATATTCTCTCAGACTGGGGGGACAAGCTAAATTCCCAGGCCTTCTGCCCAAAAATATCCTATGGGGAATGTTCACTTTTCTGCAGTTTCTTTTGTTGCGGCGAGGGGGTAGTTTGTAAGTGATTTTCTATTTAAGCCCAGGGTGATGCTTTTACGTGTGCAGTTCGAGCAAGCAAATTTATAAGTAAAACACAAACGAAATGTTAATTGTCCGGCTGATCTCACAGTTTGTCTGACTTTGTATTTCTTTATGTGTGGATCCACTTTCCCCAACCTCTCCCACACCGCAGTGAAGAAAATGGCCAAGAAGCAGATTTGTGGGAATGCCCATTGACTCCTTGACTTTCAAGACTGTCTCTTCCCAAACCTCTTTTCAGCGCAAAATTGCCATTTTATTCAAACAGCTTCAATCCAAAGGAAAATTTACAGAAAAAGAAAGCAAGAGCAAAATAAAGAAATACTTAGGGGGCAGAAGAAAAACAAAGTAAAAAAGAAAAAACCAAAGACCTTCATTTATCAACACACAACTCCGCTACCTTTTTAGTGTATAATGCAGTTACCGGCATGATGACCTCAGCAATCCAAAGCAAAGAAAATTGTATATTTTTAACTATTTGTCATTGAAATTTTAGCTTCTTGTAACTATATTGATGATTATAATATTCATTACTTGTGACAAAAATGTAACTGTTCTCTTTGTGCTGATTCTATCATTGTTCCGCAAGAGAAACCCCTGGCGATAGGGCCGAGTCTTTTCTATTTTGGTTAAATATTGTTTTTTTTAAACTGGGGTCAGATGAATGGTCTGGATCCTGATCTCTTTCCCGTCTGTCTTTCACGCATGTTTCTGATTTTTCTTGACAACCATCTATCTATGTGGCTTTTAGATCATGACGCAATGGGTTACAAAGTTACTGGAATTCCCAAAAAACTAACTGTGAAGACGTAGAGGGTGAAGTCCCCCATTAAACGTTTAACGGAGTGTCTTGCAGGGCATGGTAGCGTCGTAAAGTCAATATACTTGGGATTCACCCCAGGGTTGAAATACATTAATTTGTGGCTCTAAGTTTCTTTCTTACTTATGCTGAGAAGACATTTTTGCCGGCAGATCTCTGGTCGCCAATCGATGCCAACTCTTGAGATATCAAACAACAATAGCAATAAACTCTACATGTCCCCAGCTTTAGCTCCATAATTAGCATCTACCTTCACTTGTGCATATTTATAATAGCCACTTACGTAATTTGCTTGCCATCCAGCCAAGCCATTCCCATCTGTTTAGTGCATCTGTTTAGTGCAAGGCCTACGCTCAGTATTTTCTAACTTAAATTTTCTTGCGTTCCAGCAGTTTTTGTAGGCGCATCTCGGTGCCAAGTTGGGTACATTGAGTTACTGATCTGCTTGTGGCACAGGAACTTGATTGTTTAAACTGGAAACTGATAACTTTTGAGGGAATATGGGCCGCGATTAAAAAGAGTTATACATACCACTGCTCTTCTCAATTCAATAGTTTTGAATGACATGCAGGCGCCAGAAAATCCACCTCTAAGCTAGGCTGGAGCCCCTTACGAATCTCCAGTCTAGCTCATTGGTGGATCAGTACTTGTCATGTGACTGACTCTGCTCCACCCCAACCAGGCTTTTAGATGCAGCAGCTCAATCTGTAAGCTTGTGTATCAACTAAAGACCATTGTCCCTCAGACCCTGGTCCGGTGTTCACATCTCAATGCCTTTGGTTGGAAAGAGATGTCCTTTTCCCTTCATACAGTATTCAGAACCTTGAATGGTCTTTGTAAGTTGATAAAGAACATCAGACTCATGGGTTTAGCTCCATCTTGAAGCCCACCGTTGACTGCGCGAGTAGTAAGAGACCTACCAGCAACCAGAGCTGGAGGCAGCTTGCTCTTCACATTCAGCTATGACTAATAAGTTAATGTCTGAATGCACTGTGAGGGGTTGAGACGGGAAAGGAGAATCAGAAACATTGCGTGAAGGACAGCGGCGAGGGAGGGGGTGGGGTAAGAGCTCTGTCAATACCTGTGAAATGGACTCTTGGGGTAGAAAATGCTTCCATGTTTTGTATTATCCTGGAGAACGTTTGTCCTAAATTGACCACTCTCTTGGTGCCAGTTAAATTTCCTCAAAGGAATCCAAGGGTCTGCCCTACCCTCCACCAGCCTCACCTTCACCACTTATCTTGATGGCCTTATGTCACTCCCAGACCTGTGTCTCTGCCATTTGAGGAAAAACAAGAACTTAAAACACAATCCTCTCCTCCCTGTCCTCACCACCTATTCAAATCGTACCCAAAACTTTCCAGGTAAAGGAAGGACCTGGGGATTGTTGCTATCAACCACTATCAAGTGAGTCAATGGGCAACGTGTAATATATTTTGCCCACTGCAAGTGTATTCTGAGCCCTGTCCCATCTGATGTGGGTGCAAACGTGGCATTGTTGGAAAGAAAGATCAACCACCTGAAGTGCTGTACCTACCTTCTCCAAGATAATGTCCTCTGTGCCAAGGCTGAGTGCTCGCAATACCAGGGTGGCACTGTTTTTGCAAGACTGTCTTCCCACAAACAGCACCTAATTTAATGTGTTATAAGTGCAACACATAAGACATGCCTCAAAATTTGAAATTCATTCCATTCTTATTAAGTCTAGCGCTTAAAACCTTGGGAGTAAACGAGACAAATTGGAGATGCATCTGGGAGAGGTGAGAGGCGGAACACCACAGCTACCATTCTTTATTGGAGTGCAGTGAATGGAAGGCAAGGCAACCAATACAGTCGGTAAGAGCTCCAGTCTGGTTGGTGAAGTAGCCGATTGCTTTTACAAGTGATTGGGAAATCGGCTAATCTCTTTTATAAGAATCCCAGCCGGGCTGACAAAGTAGCCAAAGAGTTTTATAAGCATGCCATTCTGAGTGGCAGAGTACCCAGGTTTAATAACAGTCACAGTTTGGCTAGCAGATAGACAGTCAAATTTATAAAAGTGTCATTCTCATTGGCACAGTAGCCAGTCAGTTTTTATAAGAGTGGCAGCTTGACTGGCAGATAGCAAGTCGAATTTATAAGAGTGCCATTCTGATTGGCAAAGTAGTCAGTCAGTTTTATAAGAGTGACAGTCTGTCTGGCAGGTAGCTAGACGGTTTTATAAGAGTGCCAATCTGATTTTCAGAGTAGTCAGTCAGTTTTATGAGTCACTGTCTGGTTGGCTAAGCAGATACCCAGCTTTGTAGGCACCCTGGTCTGCACCGAGCTACTCTAAACAGGGATGCTTTGACACCCATTTTAACAATACTTCTGAGCAGCCTTAGGTAGAAGAGATATTGTGTAAACCAGTTTAATAGTTTGCTTACAGTTTGTTGATTTTCTTTTACTGGCCTCAAACATCTCCATAAGGGACTGGGCTGACGTATTGTTTGTATATATCTAGGAAGGCAGAATGTGCATAGTGCCAACCAGAGGCAGAACTCCGCCAGCCCATTCTGTAGATGGCCTTGTATCCTTTACCCATCACCCCCAATCCACCCCTTCCAGTATCTCATAGAATGGGCACCTCCATGGCCTGGAGGGGGAATGGACCGTGGAACCAAAAACCCAAGTCTTCAGAGAGGACCTCTGGACTCAGGCCAAAACCTTAACTCCTTAACTCTCAGAACCGTCTTCTCGCACACAATCGCAAACGGATTTATGCCGGAATATCGAGCACAAAAAACATAGTGACACCAAAATACGTTTGCTAAATATCAACAACTAACATTGTGACGGTAAGCACATATAGCTATGTCTAGAGCTACAATTTAGAACGCTACAGATATATATCTTTAAAAAAGCTATATATCATCCAGGTACATTTGTGGAGTTGAGTGTAATAAATCTATAGTAATAAATCTATAGTAATCTTCACATTATTTTGGTAGCCAAAAGTTTGTCTCCAATATTTGAGACGAGATGTTGGAAGTAGTGCAGCTCTCCCATTGTTCCCTCACATCGGTTCTGCGTCTGCCTCGTTACTATGAGCAGCGTTGCGTTGCTCCACAATAATGTTCACACTATTGAAATATACTAGAAATGCATATGTCAGCCTTGGCACAAGGGAGCTCCATGAATGTCTGCTGAAGAGCACGTGATCGGGCAGGTAGGATTTCTTTCCATTAGTCTTGCTACCATAAATTTCTCAAAGTAGGGAATTCTCAATTTTGGGTTTTGTCTCCTTTTGTCCCATGTAAACTGTGCTGAGGCAACAGTTTATGGTGGGGGTAAAGATGGATTGACCATGAGAGACACCAAGCTGTGGTTTGGATTTTGTCTGAAAAAAATAAGAAAAGGACCAAATTGGCCAAAAGATCCACCAAGAACATTTTCTATCCACTCCAAATTTTGGAGAATGCAGCTGTTTCATGTGTTTTCATGTAAATGTGTACAAATGTTGCATCCTGAAATTTGTTGTTGGGGGAGAAAAGAAATGCCTTTAGACCCACAGATTGAGGGAGCGGCTAACCCTGATCTCCCTCACTTGAACCAAAGAGGGGTCTCGCTGGCATTCCTAGCCAAATAAGGATAAAAGTAAACCTGCAGCTGACTGGTGGGGTAGGGAGATTAGCTGATCACCTGTAACAAATATATTCAGTTTAAATTTGGAAATGAAGGCCCGGTCTTACCAAGATTTTCTAAAAATCTTCCTGTTTCACTTGTCCCTTTTTGTAATTCTCGAGAGCATGAAATGTGGCGGGAGTTTAATGGCAAGAAAATGGCGGGATTCATTTATTTGAAATACTAATCTGTCCCTGCCCTCACCTGCTTACTCCCTACCCCAGTACATCCCTGTGAAGAGGACTGCTCTGCCAGGGGGCTTGAACCTCGTATTTATTTCCTCCCCTCTTACGTTGCCCTCCCTCCCTCATACCATGGTCCGTCCCCCCTTTCTTGAGTTCTTTTTGTCCCCATGTCGGTCCCCCTCTCTTCTCGTGGTAGCAGGTGTAGCGTGTCAGTGAACTGACTGCGATTTTTGCCTGTTCATTGTACAGTGTCGCTTCTTTTAAAAAAAACATTTTTGTAACTTGAGTGTTTCGCCCATCGAATAAAACTGTACAGAGAAGCCGTGCTCTGCCTCCTGTGTGTTATTGGTCACTGGCAACATTGTAGGGAGGGGAGGTCAGAGGTCACATATGGGTCACATCATGTTATGTAGCATTTGTATGTGCGCATTATAGCATCTGAGCTTTCCAGAGTGATTGCAGGTAGGTTGGGGTTGTATGTGTAGTATGTACTATGTGGGAAGAGTTGGGTATAACACGTCAGGTCTTGTTACATAGTCTGCTTTGCACGCCAAGTCAAGTCAAGTCAAGTCAATAAATTTATATAGCGCGCTACATACGCGGAGGGTCTCAAGGCGCTTGAAGAAGGGTGGGGAATTACTTGTCAAATATCCACGTTTTAAGTTGCTTTCTGAATGCTAGGTGGTTCTGAGTAAGGCGAAGGTGAGTGGGAAGTGAGTTCCAGGTTTTAGCTGCCAGGTAGGAGAAGGATCTACCTCCCATGGTGGTTTTGTTGATGCGAGGTACAGTGGAAAGGGCTTGGTTGGAGGATCGTAATTGTCGGGAGGGGGTGTAGAAGGACAGTCGTGTGTTGAGGCATTCGGGTCCGATTTCGTAGAGTGCTTTGTGTGCGTGGGTTAGGAGCTGGAAAGTAATCCTCTTATTGACGGGGAGCCAGTGGAGGTTTTTCAGGTGACCAGAGATGTGTTCTTTACGCGGGATGTCTAATATGAGCCTGGCTGAAGCGTTCTGGATGCGTTGGAGTTTTTTCTGGAGTTTTGCGGTGGTACCGGCGTAGAGGGTGTTTCCGTAGTCCAGTCGGCTCGTGACCAGAGCGTGGGTGACTGTTTTTCTAGTTTCAGTGGGGATCCAGCGAAATGTTTTTTTGAGCATGCGCAGAATGTTGAAGCAAGATGAAGAAACGGCGTTGACTTGTCTGGTCATCGAGAGTGAGGAGTCCAGGATGACGCCCAGGTTACGTGCGTGGTCCGTCGGGATGGGTGCTTTTCCAAGGGCCTCTGGCCACCAAGAGTCATCCCAGGCGGAGGGGGAGGTGCCTAGGATGAGGACTTCTGTTTTGTCTGAGTTCAGTTTCAGACGGCTGTGCTTCATCCATTCGGCTACTTCTTTCATTCCTTCATGCAGGTTGGTTTTGGCAGTGTTAGGGTCTCTGGTGAGTGATAGGATCAGTTGAGTGTCGTCGGCGTAGGAGATGATGTTGAGGTTGTGTTGGCGTGCGATGGTCACGAGGGGGCTCATGTATACGTTGAAGAGGGTGGGGCTGAGTGACGATCCTTGTGGCACGCCGCAGATGACTTCAGTGGCCTCTGACTTGAATGGTGGGAGGCGGACTCTTTGGGTTCTTCCGGCAAGGAACGAGGTGATCCAATCCAGTGCTTTTCCTTGGATTCCGACGTTTCTGAGGCATTGTAAAAGGGTGCTATGACAGACCGTGTCGAAGGCTGCGGAGAGGTCAAGGAGGATGAGGGCGACTGTGTCTCCATTGTCCAGTAGAGTTCGAATGTCGTCTGTTGCTGCGATGAGGGCGGTTTCAGTGCTGTGCTTGGCTCGGAAGCCGGATTGTGAGGAGTCGAGGGATTTGTTGGTTTCGAGGAATGCGGCGAGCTGGTTGTTGACCGCTTTCTCGATGACTTTGGCCGGGAATGGAAGGAGTGAGATAGGGCGGTAGTTTTTGAGTTCGGTGGGGTCAGCAGTGGGTCTCTTCAGGAGGGCGCTGAGTTCGGCATGTTTCCAGCTTTCCGGGAAGGTTGCGGAGTTGAGGGAGCAGTTGATGACGTCTCGGAGGTGCGGTGCTATAATGGAGTCTGCTTTGTTGAAGATGTGGTGAGGGCATGGGTCTGTGGGGGATCCTGAGTGGATAGAGTTCATCAGACGGATGGTGTCCTCAGTGGAGATTGGCTTCCAGTCATTGAGGATGTTCAAGGGGGGTGGGGGTCCTGCAGGGGGTTGGGTGGGTTGGTCTTCGGGTCGGTTGTCGAAGCTGTTGTGGATGTCTGCAATTTTGTTGTGGAAGAATGAGGCTAGGGAGTCGCAGAGGGCTTGAGAGGGGGTGATGTCGTTGGAGTTGGCTGCGGGGTTGGTAAATTCTTTGACGATGTTGAATAGTTCCTTGCTGTTGTGGGCGTTGTTATCTAGTCGGTCCTTGAAAGCGGCTTTCTTGGCATTCCGGATCAGTTGGTGGTGTATGCGGGTGGCGTTTTTGAAGGCGTCCTTGGTGCTGGTGGTTGGGTCTTTTTTCCAGGCCTTCTCAAGGGAGCGACAGAGTTTCTTGGATTTCTTAAGATCATCGTTGAACCAGGAGGCCTTCTTGCTGCCTAGTTTGATTTGTCTTTTTTTCAGTGGTGCTAGGATGTCGGCGCTTTTGGATAACCATTGGGTGAGGTTGGTGGCTGCTTGGTCGGGGTTTGAGGAGTGGTCTGGGGGGATTTGAAGAAGCGATGAGGAGATCTGGTCGATGGTGATTTTGTTCCAGTTTCTTTGCAGAGTGGGTTGGGGGTGGTTGTTGGATGTGGGCTTGTTGTAGGTAAAGTGAACGCAGCTGTGGTCAGTCCAAAGGAGAGCTGTGGTGTGGCTGAAGGAGACATGTTTGCTGGAGGTGAAGATAGGGTCGAGTGTGTGACCTGCGATGTGGGTGGGGGTAGTGACAAGTTGTTTAAGTCCGAGGTTGGCGAGGTTGTCCAAAAGGGTGGTGGTGTTAAGGTCGTTGTTCTTTTCAAGGTGAAAGTTGAGGTCTCCCAAAAGGATGTAATCCTCGGAGGGGAGCGCGTGTGGAGTGATGAAGTCCGTGATGTCTTCACTAAATTGTGCGCGGGGTCCTGGTGGCCTGTAAAGGAGGGTGCCTCTGAGTGTGGTCTTGGGGTCGATGTGGATCTGGAAGTGAAGGTGTTCAGAGTTGGCGAGATTGACGTCTGAGCTGGTTGAGATGCGGATGGATTTCGTAAGTAATGCGGGAGGGGTGGACATTACGAGGACCAGGGGGTATGGCACTGGGCGCGGTCCAGGCGCGGACGGGCGTAGACGGGCTTACCTTTGGCGCACCTTCGGCGCGGCCGTAGCGCGTGGGGGCATTGGCCATAAATGGATGGTGGAGGGGGCGGAGCGTGGGAGGGTCAGCTGGGAGGCGGGGTCTGGGAGGAGACACGGGTGGAAGTAAACACACTCTGAAATGGCCGCCCGGTAATAAACCGAAACTGGGGCACAGCCGGAGCTCAACTCGATACAATGTTGCCAAAAATATACAAAAATGCTTCTAAGTTAAATCCCTCAGCCGCTATGCAGTTCGTGGCTGTATGCAAATAGGATTAAAATAATGTGGGCTAAGAACGATACCAGGCGATGAGAGGTGGCAGGCTGCAGGAATCAGGTCAGGCAAAGCAGGCAGCAAGGAGAAGCTTCCGTCGTGAGAGCAGGGAGCAGGGGGAGCGACCGTGATGGAAGGAATCCAGACGGTCACAGGATAGGAGAGGACGGGGCTGGTGTAGTCGACAGAGGTATGTAAGAGGCTAGACGGGGAATAGAGGATTAAAGGGGTATGGGAAAGAGTAGGAGGCAGTGTGTGACTGTGAGGAAATGTAGATGCTTAGCAACTGTGAATGTAGGAGGGTATTGAAGGATCTGGAAGGGCTCGTAGAGGAGCACTTGATGGTGGTTGGGGAGACAGTGAGATTGTTGCACAGATGGGTTGGTGTGGCCTCAGGAATATCAAGTCCAAGAAATAGTGGGTCACTAATATCGTGGACTATCAATCAATAAATCAATTAAATAACTTTATTCGGCTGCCGTGCAACCATAAAAGTACAGAATTGTCAATAATACCTATAAATCCGAAGTGCGGTCACGAGTTTCTCACACATCAGCTGTCATATTATTCATATACAATTTAAAAAGATAAAGAACAAAACATATCTAAAAGAGGCCTTCTTAAAGTGACTGTGCTTCTGAGACACTGTGACAGAACATTGTTCTGAGCTTACGGCCATACAGAGGGAAAATGGCCGCTTAATCAAGATGCGATGACGATCCAGAACGTACAGCAGCCCGTAACATCGAGCTTACATAAAAACGTGTTTCGTCATCGTGAAGTGGTTTTGAAAAAAGTAATGACCAAATGCAATTTTTCAGATTTCCAGACTTTAGAAAAATAGAAAGGGGAGGGTATGTAAATTCCATACTAGTCCTTATAAGCAAAAAACAAGTTACTCATAAAATTCCTACTATATTAAATTATTCTATACCCATAGGATAAATATTATTTAAAATAACAGTATTTGTAAAATCAAGGGGGCTTTGACACTTCCTCAATGTAGGGGTTATGTGAAGGTAGCATTTTAGTTGACTTAAGAAATAAGTAACGGACAACCAAAGTATGTCTTGTTTAATAGCAAGTGTGGTTGGGTGTACATAGGCTCTACCCAATCTATGGTTATAGCAAACTCCATACCACCATGCTTGAAAGGATAAAGCAGAGGTATCTTTCCATGACTTAGTGATTTGTTGAAATGCAACAGCTATGAGCAAATCAATAAAACGAAAGTTAGCAACATGAGAGGACCAAACTTCGGAAATGCTACCTAGAAAAATATGTGAAAGAGAGAAAGGAATATGGGTGAGGCAAATAGTATACATTTGTTGCCAAACTCAGGTCCAAAAAGTATGAATGGCTGGGCAGTCAAATAGCATATATTTAAGATCTGCTGATGGGGCACTACAAGACCAATAAGTAGAGGGGATGTCAGGGTCAATATTATGTAGTTTAGCTTTAGTGATCAGAAGCCTATTATAGACAAAAAACAAAGTTTGAGTAGTGTTTTCTGCTCTAGAAGACTTCCTTATTTTAGTCCAGATTTTATTCCATATTGAAATAGGAAAAGATTCTCCCAAATCAGATTCCCAACTACATTCCACACCATATTTATCATGAGTAATGGGGATATCCATTAACTTTTTATATATTTGAGATGCGGAAGGGGAGTTACATTAAAACGATCGTGTAATAGAAGTTGAAGAGGTAAGTGTATGAGTAGAGCCTAAAGTATTATAAGAGACTTGAGCAGCTGAGCCAAAGAGATATTTGGAATGATATGAAGAGGGAAGAGAAAAACAGGACTGTATTACTGAAACGACTAAAATACCATCTTGAAAATGTTGATGAGTCCATTTAAGGCCATAAGTTAACCATTCTTTCCAGAAAATAAACCTGTTGTACAGTTTAATATGTTTATTATACCAAATTGATTAATTTAAAAATTGTGTACGTTCATCCAGAACAGATGAGAAGAGTGGTTGGAAGATTTTACAAGCATTTTTAAGGATAGGAAGGGATAGCGATAAAGGAACATTGGAAAGAGAAGTATATTCTTCTAAGGTAAAAGGATGAAAAAGTAATTTTTTAATATCCACCCACAAAGGGTAAAGGTTAGAATTTTTTTCATTATCAGACAATAAAAAAGAGGATTGTTTAAGGAAAAATGAAGTGTGAAAGGAATAAAAAGATAGGAATGAAAATCCGGAAAATTAACACCACCCATGTGTTTAGGCTTTTTAAGTTTACAAAGAGACATCCTAGACTTTTTGTTATGCCATCAAAATTTCAAAATACTATATATATTTTTATGGAAAGATTTTTGAATATTAATCGAAATGGTGGATAAATTAAACAATATTACCGGAACAAGCATCATTTTTATAGAATCTAATCTAACCCACCAGGATAAAAATAAGGGGTGCCAACGCAACGTGAAAGTAGTTAATGTTGTTTGTAATTCTTTTAGATTTAAAGCAACCCTATCTTTAATGGACGGAGTGAACCATAGCTTAAGATATTTAAGTTTAAGTGGATTCCAATGAAAAGAAGATACAAAATCGGCATGAAAACAGAGCTTGTTTAGTGAAAGAATTTCACATTTGTAGACATTGAGTTTATAACCTGAAACAAGAGCAAAATCAATCGCCTCTGATAGAAATGCTGGCAAGGAGGTTTACAGATTTGAAATAAATAATAAGATGTCATCTGCATATAATGAGAGTTTTAAAGGATTGACACCATGTGAGAAACCTGTGATGTCTATGTTCGATCACATTTTTGTTAAAAAAGGTTACAGGGCAAGGATAAATAAAAGTGGAGATAATGGGCAACCTTGCCGAACTTCTATATGAAGAGGAAAAGAAGGGGATACAAGACCGTTAGCTAGAATAAAAGACCTGGGAGAGGAATAGAGTAAAGAGACATAATTGATAATTTTGGGCCAAAACCAAACCAAGCAAGCGTTGAGAAAATAAAAGGCCAACTGACTCTATCGAAGGCCTTTTCGGCGTCTAGTGAAATTGCTACTAACAATTTTTTATGTGATTTTGATTTACTTAGGAAATTGAAAAACAATTGAGTATTGTCAGATAAGTGTCGTCCCTTAATGAAACCATATTGTTCTTTTCCAATCAATTGAGGCAATAAACAATCCAAACAAAGGGCAATAATTTTCGCAAATATTTTATAATCTGAATTATTATAGAAATGGGTCTGTAGTTTTTACACAATGTGAGGTCTTTGATTTCTTTAGGGAGAAGACAAATCCAAGCTTCCTGAAAAGATCCTTGCGATTTCTGAGTTGAGATAAAGTATACAAATAATTGATGTAATTTGTAAAGAAAGAGCTTGGAAAAATGTGTGTAGAATTAAATGGTAAAACCATCCAGGGGCTTTCCCTTTTTTAATAGAATGAATAGCAGTAAGAATGTCATTAATTTGAATATCATCTTCTAAAGCAAATAAATCCATATCAAGAGAAGAAGGTGGAGGAATAGAGGATAAATATTGGACAACATCAGTCTGTTGAGAAGGAGATTCAGGAGTATTTAGATTGTGATAAAAGTTTGTAAATTCCAAAAGAATATCCTCATTCTTATGAACGGTAGTATTGACTGAAGTTAAAAATGGATTCAATATTAGTGCGTTCTTTTTTAATCTTAAGATAATTGACAAGAAGATTGCCAGCTTTATTTTGTGCACTATAATATGTAGCATTAGATCTAAGTAAATATAGATTAGCAGATTCAGTTGAAAGTTTATTAAAAGTAAATTTGGCTTTGATAAGTTCATTCAAATCAGATTGGGCCTTTGTAGAATAATAGGAATGCTCCAATTGCTTAATACGTGAATCAAGCAATTGAATGTTTTGTGGGGACGCTCTCCGTTTCTGAGTTACAAAAGAAATAATGAAGTCCCTAAAAGCAGCTTTAAAAGTGTCCCAAATAACTTGAGGAGAGGTATGTGGAGATTCATTTTCTATAGAGTGTCTGCAAATTTCTGAAAAGCTGGTGTAAATTTAGGGTCCAATAGAAGGGCATTATTAAATCTCCATCTCCTAGTTCCTTCAATGGGAGGAAGTAGGTACAGATATAAGAAGACAGGGGCATGATCAGAAATTAATAAAGCTAAGTCAGGATGGCAAATATGTTGGGTAAGGGCCTTAGAAAATAATGGATAGTCTATATGAGATAGCGAGGAATGAACCGGTAAGAAATAACTATATTCTTGGAGGGTGGGGTGACATAATCTCCAAACATCAACAAGGGATCTTTGAGTTATAGTAGATGTAAATTGAGTATGTATGAAGGAGGGAGTAAATTTAGAGTTAGAGCGTCTATCTATAAAAGAATCAACAACCATATTACAATCTCCACCAAGTATTAGATAATCATCAGTATATGTCATCAATTTAGTTAAAATCTGGGGCAAAAGAGCCTATCAGGATTAGTGGGTGCATATAAATTAAAAACGGTCAAAGAAATGTTATTAATTAGTAAAGAAACTGAAACCCATCTACCTTCATAATTGGCGCTGAAGTTTGGCTATCTCTTTACTTGTCACATGAATCTCTTGCAATAAAACTATATCACTTTTAAAACCAGCAATATGCAAAAAAGCCAGTTGACGTTTTATGGGAGATCCTAGACCTTTAAGATTCCAAGATATTCCTTTTAACGGCATCTAAATATGAAAAACATTTACGAAAGCTTGATATGAAAGAACTGGAAGCAAAATACAATAATGCAGCATGAGTACGTTTTTTCGATAAGAAGAACCCAGAAGAATAACAGTATGCATAGATAAGAAAGATATGAAGTTGGAAAGATAACTACAGCAAATCAAAAAATTAGCAATAACTCAGAGGAAAGAGTAAGCCCAGTAAGAGGAATAAAATAGGAAATAGGAATGTGAAGAAACAATTAGAATATGTGTGAAGAGATATAAAAACAAAACAAGTAAGTGAAATAGGATAGAAGAGATATGTTGGAAAAGGACAGTACAAAGAGAAAATGATAGAGAAACAAAAATACATACCACACACATATAATGAACATGGGGTTGGTGGAGCCACATAAGGAAGCCGGCATGGTCAGGTGGAAACTCCAGGATGAAGATGGGAAAGGGAGACATCGCCCATGCGGGAAAAGGGGCCACATAGCAGAAGACCACGATAAACCGCACTTGACAGTAGAAAATAAATTGGTTATAAGTACAACAAACAACAATAAAAAATATCAATATGAATAAAATATAGACTGAAAACAAACAAGAAAATAATCAATTCATCGATAAATGAGAAATCTCCATGTTTTCTTCTTTGCAGGTATCCAAGAAATGTTGTAGGCAAGCCGGATTTTCATATGCAGTGGTTTTATTGTTGTAAGTCCCCTTCATAAGGCAAGGATGGAACAAAACATATATAGCGTTCAAACTGAGCAGAGCAGGTCTCATGTCCCAAAAACGTTTCCGTCGGTCTGCTGTTGCTTTGGCATAGTCCTGAACGAAGAAAAGATTGGATCCCTGCCATGAAATTTTTCCTTTATGTCTGGCAGTTTGTAGGACCTTAAGCAATTCAATATACTCCAAAAAATATAAAATAACGCCTCTTGATTTTGAAGAGGAAGATGATGATCTTGGGTTTAGCCCCACGTGATGAGCTCTTTGAATATCACATTTTGGAGTTTCGGGAAAAGCCAGAAGACTCAGGAGAAAGGATTGAAAAAAGGAAAGAGGATCCAAACCTTCAAGACTCTCCGCAAGGCCATAAATGAGTAAATTATTACGCATATTACGGTTTTCCAAATTTTCCACTTGCTGTTAAGGTGTGAAATCTCCAGATGCAAGGAAGGAACTTGCTTGGTAACAGCTTGTACAGAGTCAACTTGCTGTTCCAAGTGAGTAACTTATTGTTCCATGTGTGACCATTTGTCCTCAAGTCTTTGGAGACAGATATTTGTTTCCTCCATGTAAGGTTTGAGAGCACGTATTTTCTCAAGAAGTAATTCCATAGATTCTGACGTTGAAGATTTGGAAGGAAAAGGTGGTTCCTTCTTGACACGTTTACCTGATACAGATGATGAGGCAGAAGGTATTTTGCGAGGCATAGTGGGCGTTGCACCCCCAGTGGAAGAATGACCAGAATCTAAATCTTCCATATTCTCCTGTAAAATGCTGAAAGGGTTATAATCCTCTAATGGAGTACAGTCAAAATAATTAACACTACCACGGGTAGAGCACGCTTTTGCCATAAAATAGAAACCAACAGGAGCTTCTTATGCTAAATTATTTAAATGTAGTAGTTCACACTGCCTAGAGAAGTCAGTAGATCAAGAAAATACCTCTGTGACAGGATTCTTTCAAAAGATGATGTGTGCTTCATGTAATGTATGAGGAGCAAAGGAGATACAAGTTACATCCTGGGAAAATAATGTTTAGAGTCTGCATTCCCCAGAAAGCATGTCAGAAAGCATGTGGGGCATTGAATAATGAAAAAATGTTGGAGGCGGTCGAGCGTCATGAGGAAAAGTCCGGGTGGCAAAAATGTCAAAAACTAAAAGGCGGCCACAAGTAATGATGCGCGTCCGAACTGGAAAAAGAAAAGGCAGGTAGCACTCACCCAGGATACAGGCAGACGGCTCAAAGCTCACAGATGGGCTTTATTGTCGTTTACGTGCGGTTGTGGGGTCCAGACAACGGGAATTACCGCCAGGAGGAAACCTGTCCCCTTACAACGCCACGGAGCTCCACGCAAAGGCGGCCATCTTAGTTGGCGCCAAAGCCAGGCCCCTGATAATTCCAGACTTAAAAAAAGGAATTAATACAATTTTTGCATATTTTTGATTACCACAAAAAAGGTCAAATGGAAAATAATTCAAGGCGCTGTAATATCCGCATTTTGAATGTACCAGAAGCAAATGAAGGTACTAATATCAAAGCATACATTATCCAACTCCTAATTAAAACCCTAAATTTGAAACACACGGAGGAGGAGCTTAATCAGGATATTCAGCGGATTCACAGGGACCCATTCAGGCGCACCATAGGTTCCACTTGAGTTAGACACATCACTTATATTAGGTCCTCTACTACCTTAATTTAAGAACGTTCCGCCTGAGCCTAGATAGAGCATTAGGGGTATCACAAACCGGATCCCTTCCGGTTGGATAATCTAGGGTTCCTCAGGGGTGGGGGGGAAAGCAACACGAGGGAAGGGGTTAGGGGAATAAAAAATAAAATGTTTCTCATTTCTAAAATGGCGGTCGATAATTACATAAATAAAAAATGGGCTAGCTTTTCTTATCTTAGCAATATTAAGGGAAATGTATCGGCAGGACTTTCAATAAATATCAGTAGACATGCCAAGTATGAGCACCATTAAGATTCTCTCCTGGAACGTTAATGGCCTGCGCACCAAACCTAGAGCCAACACAATAGTACAATATATTCGGGATTTTGATGCCCAGGTCATTATCCTCCAGGAGACACATTTGGTTGAAGATGAAATTTTAGACTTGGTAAAAAAGAATAGATGGATAGATTTAACAGTCTCTACTTCTCAGATAGTTAACACAAAAGGGGTTGTCATTCTTTTTAAAAAAAACATCACTACAAAACTCTTGAAACAAAAGGTCGATCCGCATGGCAGATGGGCAATCGCGACAGTAATGATTGGGGGGTCAAGCATTACATTAGTAGGCTATTATGGGCCTAATCGAGATGACCCATCTATTCTGGCCACGTTGTTTTCCGAGCTGTTACATTTTCCAGAACCAATGATAATAGCGGGTGACTTTAACATCGTCCTTGATCCGAAGTTGGATAAGTCCACTTCTACCAGACAACAGCTACATTCCAAATCAAGAGATTTTCTAATTAAAAATATGCACCAATACGGACTTATTGATATTTGGAGGGTAAGATCGGGCTCGAAATCTGGCTTCTCTTTTCGAAATTATAAGTATCGACACAGATCAAGGATCGATTTCATATTGGTTAACAAGTGCTTGGAAAAGTCAGTAAGGGATATAACTTATTTACCATCACACCTGTCCGACCATTCGGCAGTATGTTTAGACCTTGAACTACAGTCTCACACCGTGACAAGGTCTTGGACAATTGACAGATCGTTCCTTACATCCCCTGAGGATCTGGACTATGTTAAGGTCGAGACGCAAGAATTTTTTAAAACCAACATTGGCTCGGCGTCACACAGTTTAGTATGGGATGCATTCAAATGTTCTTTGAGAGGGATTGTCAAGAACAAAACTTCATACCGTAAGAAGCAATATACTCAAGAGGTTTCACAGATAGAGGCCAATATACTAAAAGCTGAATCATATTTAGAAAATACAAACAACAGCTCAGACTATGCTATACAGACCAAACAGGAGGAGCTCACGAAACTTAAAGGACAAATGTCTTCTGTACTAAATCAGCGAATCCTGCAGAGGTGGGAAGCTAGTAAATTAGCTAATTTCGAATTTGGCGAAGGGGCAGGCAAACTGTTAGCCTGGAAGTCCAGAACAGATCAAAAACGTAATAATATCATTTCTATAATAACGAATTCTGGTACAGTGACTTCAGACCCAGAAATAAGATTAGCTTTTAAAGACTTTTTTCAAGCTATCTATAGGGAGGACAATAATATCACCCCAATTCAGATAGAAAACTGGCTTAACAAAATCACCCTACCGACTCTCCCTAAAGAGCAGGCGAACCTATTAGACCACCCAATTATGTTAGAGGAGGTAACATCAGCCATATTAAACAGTAAAAATGGGAAGGCGGCAGGCCCGGATGGTCTTCCGGTAGAGATTTATAAGCATATTGTAGCCGATATCGCCCCTTTTCTTACCAATTTATTTAATCTGATACTGGTTGAGGGAGACTTCCCCCCTCCATCATGGAACAAAGCTTCCATTACGCTTATCTTGAAACCAGGCAAAGTAGCTACAGCCTGTGGCTCATATCGCCCAATTTCAGTCCTCAACGCTGACTATAAGATTTTCGCGTCTATACTAGCTAAACGAATGGGACAGGTAGCCCCCTTAATTTTACACTCTAACCAGAAGGGTTTTGTTAAGGGTCGCCAACTCTACGAATTAATTTACGACCTTATAGGTGCAATTGACATGGCAACTACTTCATCACTGCCCTTGGCCATTCTTGCTTTAGACGCTGCCAAGGCCTTCGACAGGGTCAATTGGAAATACCTGTCGGGGGCCTTGGAAAAATTTGGGGTGGGCCGAGCTTTTCGTAGAACGGTGGAACTATTATACCATGAACCTTCAGCCTCGGTCTTGGTCAATGGTGGGCTGTCGGAACCCTTTACCATTACAAGAGGCACCCGGCAGGGTTGCCCGCTCTCGCCCTTACTTTTTGATATCTATATGGAGCCTTTCGCCCAATTGATTCGTGAAGAAATTAACATCGCTCCATTTAGTCACAGAAATTGGGAAAAAAAAGTGTCTCTATACGCGGATGATCTTATGATCTTAACATCTGATATCAACACAGCATTCCCATTAGTAATTAATCTGGCACAAAAATTCGGCAAAATTTCCGGCTATGAAATCAACGCCACAAAAACCGAGGTAATGGTATGGAACATTACTAATACGACATTACCAGTACAACCCTGTGACAATATGAGATATTTAGGTATTAAAATTTTAAATGATATCAACCAGATTGCCCACATAAATTTTACCCAGGTAGCCAAAGACTGCAGGAACTTAATGAATTCTTGGAGACATCTCCCATTGACGCTCTTAGGCCGCTCGAATCTGGTCAAGATGTCCATCCTGCCTAAATTGACCTTTATTTTCAACAGTTTACCACTTTACTTTGAGAAGAAAATGATAGCAAAGATGCAAAGTGACATTACTTCATTTATATGGAGGAATAAGTCTGTAAGAATCTCTTGGAATAAACTAAGGCGCCGTAGGGAGAAGGGGGGTCTGGCTGGCCCCGATATCCAAATCTATGCCTGGGCATTTCAGTTGGCACATGCTCGAATCCTATTTAAAACTCCAAAAGATCAGGGCATAGGCCTTATGTTTTCTACACTACTAAAATGTGAAGGTTTAAATCAAACAGGATTTTTATTTAAGTTTGGAGATCCAAAATTTTTTAAGAAAATTAAGTTGAAGATACTACAGGGCCTAGCAAGAACCTGGTACAACCTTAGAACTACTACCAAAATAGGCTACTATTCCAACGGTTCTCCTATATGGGATCTTCCAGCTCCACCTGAATGGACTAAAGATGCATTGATAAGCCCGCTAAAAGAAGCTGGGATCTTGACTTGGGGTGATCTCTTTTTTGAAGGGGAAATGTATTCCTGGGAACATCTAGTGAGTAGGGTAGGCTCAAACTTATCAAGACTGAAATTTCTCCAGATCTCCAGTTGGGCGGCAGCACAAAAATCTGACTCCACTCGCCAACTAATCCCTTCAGTGGGTGATATCAGCCAACTAGAATCCTCCCTACTTGACAATGCCCTAAAAACCAAAGAGGTTTCCCATTTCTATAATTTAATCTTAGAGGAAATAGACGGAATATTCCACCTTCCAGATCATCTTTGGGGTCGTCTATTGCCGATAACTAATCTGCATGAACTTTGGGAAATATCCTTTACCGTGTTATGGGATATTGTAAAACCAGCGTGGCTGCGAAGAAACCACCTCTTTACCCTCCATAGGGCTTATTATTCGCCTCAGAGGTTGTCCAAATTCTCACCTGGTACACCAGTGGCCTGCCCTCGGTGTGGACAAGTCGAAGCCTCAGATGCACATATGTTTCACGATTGCCCACATTTAACATTTTACTGGCAATCAATAAGCAACAGACTAACATCTTCTATAGGTACCATGGTGAATATAGATTTAGGCCTTGTAATCTTTGGAGTAAAAGACAAAAAGCGTAGTGCAAATAATAACCTTTTGTTCTACTCAATTTTGGTGGCTCGACGAGAGATTTGTAAGCGTTGGAAAGAGGCCTCCCCACCGACACTACAAGATTGGAGTTCCTCCATGCTTTCTATATCGAAACTAGATTTAGCTAGAGGAGGTAAACCAGAAAAAAGAGCTTTTTGGTTGAAACTCGATTGGTCTCAATGAGTAGAAACTGGGTTTTTTTTTTTTTTTTTTTTTTTTCCCCAGTTCCTATGATTACGAAGCCATGTCGAACTCCTTTTTGCTTATTCACATCTGTCCTTCATACCTAAGGTCAATTGTGGCATAGGCGGTGGTGTAATTTGGCTAATGGCAAGTTCCATCTTAAATTGTTAAAGGGGTTGTGACTTAGCGTTAAGCTAATCTAGCTGTAGGGTCTTGGCGCTCCCTCTTAAACGACCGACCCCTACCAGTCATGTACTGAGACAGCATTTTAGTCTTCCAAGTCACACTCTTTCGAGCCCACGGCTCTGATGGTTCAGCCATGGTTGAGATGAGGAACAAAAAAAAAAAAAAAAAAAAAAAAAGGTCAAATGTAACATTGACTATTTACAAGTGTTATTGCGCGGACATACAAGTGTTCTAGATTATTCCGGAAGCCTAACGGGAAGCATAACAGGTATTTTATTGTGTCTGCCCGAAAGAAGAACATTAGAGCGCATTCCCATCTTCCTCTTCCACAACGTAAGTAATTGCTAAGGGTATTTTTATGGTTCTCTAACAGATTAGTCAAAATGGAAGATTTTAATATTTCTGTGCTTAAACTTTTTTTGGGGCATGAAATAACAGTGAAGTTGGAACTTGCTTCTTGCCTGTTGTAGCACATGTTACAACTTTAGTGAAATACCTGGGGTAAGTCAATAGCATCTAAAGATTTTTTTACTAACACTAGCCACGGATATCCAGTGTCGCAGGCTAAAGAATCTTTTATTATATCTCTTGTTAGTGAGGCCTCCTTATTTTTCCAAATCGAAACCATAACAACAAGTGGCAAGTTTGAACGCGGTTACCAATGTAACTTAGCCCCAGCTCATTATGGCAAATGAAGTGTGAGGTGGAAAAAGAAATGGATAACAGATTTCAGCAGAAACTGTTTTCCTCTGTCTGGATAGCTGAATAGTCCATGATGCCTCAGACTCCCACCCCATATGCAGCAACCAGTGCACATTGCCTTGAATAAATTTGTAACATAGGAGCGAATGCTCTATCTCCTGGTGGGGACGGCAAGCTGAAGAGTGAAACAACAGCCCTTGATAGCTTGGTTTTCAGCTCAACTATGTTGGGTCTCCGTGACCTCATGGAACAAAAAATCACCCCCAAATAGGAAAATGTGTTAATGCTAGATAGGCAGCTCATTCCTACCAAAATACCTGAGAGTGGGATACTTTTTGAGACACAAGCCATGATGAAAGATTTATTCAACAGTTCAAGGGTGCCCATGAATTCTACAGATGAATGGACCAATAATTGCGGAGCTCTGGGCATGCGAGCTAATAACGCTGCATCATCCGCATATAACAAAACTGGGTATGGGGTGCAGAGCCCCATAGGAACACATGCCGTACATGATGTTAAATGAGTGCTGAGTTTGTTTATATACAAGATGAACAGCAAGGGGGCAAGCACACACCCCTGTCGTACCCCACGCCCCCCATTCCCAATATGCATCTCCATTGTAGTTCTCCACTTTGGCCGAACCTCACTCTAACTCTTGTGTGCCCGTTTATGGGTGCCAGGGGGTGTACCAGTGGCTCCTCCATTCCAACATTCATTAGTATTTGCGATAGCCTTGACCGATTTACGCAGTCAAATGCCATGGTAAGATCCATGAATGCTAAATACATTGGGATACGCTTCGGCACAGTGCATTTACCCAGTATTAAACTGAGGTTCAGGCACTGCTCCTGTGTTTCAATATGTTTACAGAAACTATATTGCTTGGGTTCAGAATCCTGTTATCCTCCACTCACTCAATAATCTTGTGGTATAGAACCCGTCCAATGGTTTTTGCGGGAATATCTATGAGAGAGCTTGGACGATAGCAACTGGGTAAGGATCCATCGCCCATTTTAAAGGTTGGTACAATCGAAAAGGATGCCCATGAGTCTCGTAAAAATGCACATTTTAAATTGTAAACATTGGTCAGCTGGGGCGCCCATAAACTAGTGTGGCATCTTATCAGGTCGATGGGTATAACCGCCAGACTGGGTACCTTTCCCCCTGCACTCTTGCGGTATTGTGACTCAAACATCACGTAAGGTCACGGCCATATATCGTGGACTTACTATCAAGAGACAAAATATTGAAAACCAAGTGTACAGATTTTCTATACCTAACTCTACATCTATGTACCTACCTTGAAGACAAATATAGCATTGTATGTATTGTATTTATTGTATGTAATGATATTTAACTTTCAGGCAGAAGAAAAAATTTGATCTGACAAGGGATGGAAGGTAAGAACCTAGCCAGAAGATCACACTTTCTCATCCAAGCGCTGAACTAAAGGGCCTCTTTGTCTTTATTGGGGGACCTCTGCTGGTCGAGAAGAATGGTTAATTGACTGGAGAGCCCTGGTCTGAGAAAAGAGCCTCCAGCAGCACGCCTAGCCTTTGAGTGTAAATGCGCTGAATGTTACCTGGCTAAACACATGGCTTGCCTCAGAGACATTTCAAGGCATGGGCAAAGTGGGCTCCAGCCCAGGGCCTCAGCCTTTCAGAGGGGCTTGATAGAGCCAGCTCCATTCTGCAGAGAGTCTTGTCATGATGAATTTGGATAATCCATAAACATATTGTTTTAAATACAGTTTTCCTTTAATTTATTTTCAATGTGGGTGATGTGTGAGAGTCTATTACAGTCATTTTGCAGAGAAATGTGTTTATGTTTCAAGCAACATCCATGAAAATGTTTCTTCGAGATTAAAACAGGACCTCACATATGAGAAATGGAAGGTGTCACAGAGATGATTTACAATATTGTTAGCGAGCTGCTGCTGTGTTATAAAATTGAAAACACAAGCCACTATCCCTGCATTTTAGATGTAAACATATTTAGAATTTGGACCAGTGTGCCTGTGCACTGTCAGTGACCTGGCTAAAGAGGGTATAAATAAACTGAAATTGGATCATAAATTCAAAACTGTTCCGAACAGGGGCCCCCAAAATACATTTAGCCCAGGGCCCCCAAGATACTTTCATTTGCATAAACTTATTGAGTGAAGGCGCTACAGGTCACACTGGCTGTACTCGACAAAGATGAGCGATTTATTTTATTTTGGCACATTTGCATCTCCCGAGTTGTGGCCCACTGAAAGAATTCCTGTAATAATATTTCATGAACTGTAGGACAAACTAAGTCCCCTCCTCCAGCCTGATAGTTAAAATAATCCCATGAGAAATTTATAAAATTCATTCTCACCCGATTGAGGGTCCAACAACGAGATCCAAGTGGCTGAGCGTCTCTCAGATGACAGATCCTCCCCTTTAACCTCGGCCTCCTGTATGGCTTCAGGTGCTGCGCTGACGTGGTCTGCACTATATGAGAAATCAAATAAATACAATTAAATGTTTCTTTATTGTTGAGATCTCGAAAAAAAGGATTCGCCAACAAAACCGGAAAAGGGATGCCACTGAATATCATATTTGTTCTACTACTTTTGATTCTATCCCAGATAAAGACCTCTCCCCACATGCTATGTGGCAGTATTTCTTTTTTTCTTTATTCGATCAAATATGACCATTCTCATCATAGAAAACAGTAAATAAGAATAAAAGCAGTTAAAATTACATTAACAATATTCATAAAAAATGTTCAATAAGATAAAACAGACTTATATTTCTTCCAGTATGGAAATACGGTGCATAAAATCATACCATAAGGCCAAATGAGTCTAAATTGACAAGACTAATGTTCAGAAGCAAATGTACCCATTTTTGACCTCTTCCACCAGGCGAAAAGCAAAAATCTCGAAATAGCAAACACTAGTCAACCTGTGGAGTCTGATCTAAAAATACGTGTGGCTTCAGAGGGACAATTACAAGATAGAATATGACAGACAGGAGCTATCCAGATTTTCCTATGGTCAGCATAGGAGGGGCAACCAAAGAGGAAATGCTCAAGAGTCTCAGGGAAAGTGTGGCATGAAGGGCACAACGGATTAACGGACGCATTTCCCCAGGTACTACTTCTTGCATTTAAACGGAGAGCTCCGTATCTAAATTGGGTGTACTGCTATGTGGCAATATTTAACCGGATCCCAAACACATTTTAGCAGGCGACTCCACTTGGGGAAAGGGCCATTTTTGTAACATGAGGGGGCTTAATATAAAAAGTTACAGGCCACCATACTAGGCTGTGGTACGGCAAAGCTCTACAGGGCTGTGGTTCGTTTACCTCACGGACCTTCTTGGTGGCGCACAGGTGTTGAAGGTGGTCTTCTGTTCCATTGGGTTCCAGCGGTGCTCTTCCTTGGCCCGGTAGATGGAGTCTTATGTCTTTAGATCCAACAGATTCTCTCTGCTTTGTAGCCTTTGGAGTGCCTGGAATCCGGCGCTTGGCAACAGCATGGACTAGGATGCAGAAGCCTTGTGGACCCTTCGCCTTCAGACTCCTGGGTTCAATGTGGTGACATCTGGAAAAGCGACAGCAAGTGCCCTGCCTCATGAATTAATAATCAGCATTCCTTGTGAAGACTGAGATGTGATGGCTGGAAGATAACTCTGTGTTACACAGTCTCTGTTAGCATCTGAGACCAAGGGAAAAGGAGAGGACACCATGTGGGATCGGCAATTACCAGGACCTCCATATGTCAGCCATGCAGGCATAGGTAGATCCCCTATATCCAAGGGTAAAATATGTCTAAAGGAAATGGTGATTGTGGGACTAATGTATCATACGCGTTGGTTCACGCACTGTGTTTTCACAGTGTTTGCACACTGAGACCAATTCTTCGCTACAAGATGGATAGATCAGTTCAGCAAAGCAGAAAAATGGTTTCACAAGAACTTGCAGAAATGTAACCACAACAATATTGGTGAAGCAAGATTTCCTCTGAGAACCGCTGTGACCAGCTGTGGTTGCACAGCGCTGCGAGGCCTCCGGGTAGTTACGCGCTATATAAGTGCAATTTTCATTTCATTTCATTTTCAAATAACTATATTTTCCGGTGCCCCAGTACAACATATAATACAGTACAATATATGCCATCAGACTGCGCTGCATGTCACGTTGACCAGCAGTAGCATGGCCAGGGAATGAAATCTACATTACTTTAAACAAGGCCGGTGATAACGGAGACATGTCACACATGCTTAATAGTAGCTATTTTGTTGTACAAGCTGAATGAGACAGAATGATAATAGGTGATCCTCTCGGATTGCCAATAACCGTCTGGTTTTTTTTTAAAACTCATGTTTATTTGGGAATGTAAACGTTGCCTTTCAAGTGGTAGGAAGGAAGATATGACTTACGCCTGTCTCTTATCAAGGCCTGGCCTTCACAGACACTGAGAAAACAAGCATTTGCAATGCCACAGGTCTCGCATTTACAAGACTTTGAGCTATTGGCACTGTAAATGTCAATCGTTTAAATTCTCGCAAATACGCGACCTATTGAATTGCAAGAGTTGTTTGTTTCCAAGCACCCTATGCAGCGCTTGCACTTATCAGAGTCTGTGCCCCCTTTTATAGACAAGCCGTGTCTTAAGAAAGGGGTGTGGCCTCTATTAAATGCAAGCGCGACATGGGGCGCTTGGAAACAATGCAAAAAATATATATATTTGTTCAGTGGCTTTTTACAGTTGTTGAAAGGTTATCGACCTACCTAAACGACAAGTTTTTGCCAGTTAAGTGATGAGTTGGATAAAACAAACTACTTTTCTAAGCAGGCATTACAATTCTTTAAAAAAAATGTTATTCTGCATGGCCATTTCAACAGCTGACTCTGGAACTAACAGAATGTTGCCCTAGAAAACCTAATAAATGTCTTTCCATCTTGTTCTTCAGACTGCTCCGTAATATTCTGAGCATAGCTGGAACCTCAGGGGCAAGCAATGCCTCCTCAAACTGCACAGCAATCTTGTTAAAAATGATTTAATATGTTAACAAAGAAAAAGTACAAGTCCCCTAGCGACAATGTCCACCCACTTTCAAGTTGTAGAAAATCCAATTGAGTGCTGGTATTTTGCCTTTTTTTAGGCTCAGCAAATAGATGTAACTGAAGTAGATGACTGTAATATTCCATCAATGACTGGAAATAAGGTCAGCCAAGCCGTTCGACATGATAGAACAAAGGTTGCCACTTCAAGGGTCCAAAATAGCCGTAGATGCCTTATTACGATGTCTGTCCAGCTTGCGTCCAACTGACATAGTTGCGGAATGGAACCGCCCAACCATATGTTGGTGGTTCAGAATTCATAGTTTGGATGTGACCACCCTATAGGCAGTCGGAAACATCATTTTTTCAATGACAGATTCTGCTGCAGCTAGAAAAGGGCCGCAGCCCAAGCTGCCATTGAAAAATGGATGTTTGTAAACATACCTGCACCATGTGGCAGGCACCATGCATGCAATGATAAAATTACATGTGGGTCCACTCTGTCTATCACTGTATCCAGCCAGGTGGCAAGTCTGTGTAGGTTAAATCTTATTGCCCTCTTGGGCACGAAGCTCGACTGGTCACTATGTATAAGAGTAGAGATGACTGACAACAGTCTTGTGGCAAGGATTGGTTTCTATATTAAGTAGCGATGTAGGACGATATGACCCATGGTCTAGCCCTGGCTTGTGGATCACCCCACAGTGTCAATACGGAGATCCAGCGGGCAGGGATCCCTCTGTTTGAGCTGCCAGGAACAACTTAATAAGATGTGGGCCCAGTAGACTAGTGTTTGCTTTAAAAAAGTCTGCCGGTATACTGTTAGGGCCTGGGGTCTTCCCTGATTTTAGCTTTGCAGTGGCCATCAAGACTTCTTCTAGGGTAGGTACATTTAGTTTGATCAGATAGTTAACAATTTTAGAGGTGTCTGCTAGGGCCCCAGCTGTATAGAAGCCTTTGTAGTATCGTGCAAAGGCATCTGCTATACTTTGGGCTTCTGTATGTATCACACCATCTTCCTGGATGGCAACATCTAGAATCCCTCTCTTTTTTGCCCAACCATGCTAGTAGCCTCCCTGCTCTATCTCCAGTTTCATAGAGGCAATGGTTTCCAACTGGAAGTCAATAATTCTCTCCATACGTTCCCATATATAGCGTGTCACACACTTTGTAGCTTACTTTCCCTCCAAGTTAAAGAACAGATGTTTCAGCATCCAGGCTGCCCCCTAGGTAAGGCGGCTATTGAAGAAGAAAAACACTCCAATGTTAGACAGCTCCATCACGGATTTATTTTGTTCGAGTCCTGTGCATGCTGGAGGCTACCCATTGCGGAGGGAGTGGTGGCGCTGGGAGTCAGCCATGGACGCACGGTGCTCCAGCCAGACGCCAGGCCAAGCGGACAACCACTGCGATAACTGCTGCCCTGACTGTGAGCGAACGGCAAGACTGGAGGCAGAGCTCTAGAATCTGGTTAGTGTAAAAAACCACGCAACTCGCCACTAGCCCTGCCTTGGAAGGAAGCAATGAAGTCTGACATCAAAGGCCAAGAACTCCTCACAAGGTCAACCGGGGCACTCCCACTTCAGGTATGGCAGATTCCGAAGGGTCAGAGGGGGTGCTCATCTGGAGCCTGTCCGTGGGGGTGCGGCGGCTGCGCTGGGTGCCCTCTCCCTCTACAACATGAGCACCGGCGGCGCTGACCGCCTGATCCGGGGCAAGTCTGTGCGCTGACCCTGTCCGTGGGCCGCTTCTACAGCTGGATAGTGGACAGCCGGGTGGCTCTGCGCATCCAGGAGCACGCCGCCATCTACCTGACCGCCTGCATGGAGAGCCTCTTCAGGGAGCTGCATCGCTGGCTGTTGCAGGCCGGGCTGCGGCCCCCGACAAGTAGGACAGAGAGCCCCCCATGTTCACATCCAAGGCCGTGGAACAGACCATCAACAACGACTCTGAGTTCTGGGGGCAGCTGCAGCCGCACCAGCACCTCATATGCTGCAAGAATGCCGCAGTTACCATTCTGTGCACGAGCGTGAAGTTTATTTTAAAGTATAGCGCGCCTTTCTCCCCAACCCCCTCTCTGCCATTTTGATACCAAACACATTCAGAGCTGCTTTTGGACTGGAAACGCGTGTTCGCCCCTCAATTTTGGGACAGTCTCCTGTTGTCGCTCTTGTCCTTGGTCCACCATCTTGCGAAACAGCAGACATTCTACTTCCCTCCCTTGATGCTGTGACTGCGTCCCTACTCCGACCCCACTTAATGGAGCTCTGCTCTCCTGTTTTTTATTTTTTGGGGTCTTGACATGAGAAAATCTACTATTTGTATATAAAAGTATATAGAGATAACTCTAATCACTAGTGTATGCAGTAGACCTTTGTGTACTCTACCATTTCTATGTGACACTTAGTTTATCCATTTGTATCTCTTCCTTGTGTGACTACCACTTGCACATTTGCAACTTTTTTCTGTTTGTATAATGTATGCAACGCATGTAATCCTAAATCCTTATGTATCGCAACTGGTTCTTATGTAAAGCGCTCTGACACCTTCGGGTAATGTTAGCGCTATAGAAAATCGCATTAAATCAAAATAAATAAAATAAAGCCCCAAAGTCGAGACCAATTGCATTGCCAATGCTTGTTTTTGGGACTTGTGCCCTACTGAGGGGACCTGACCGGCCTTCACAACCCCGACAGTGCTGAGCAGACCCCTAGCCGCCGGGACTGCCCACCGTCCGTCCTCCTCGCACCGCCGGACCCGTCGCTGACTGAACCGCCGCTCAGCGAGCTTCCGGCAAGACAAGGCCGCTCCGGAGTGGGCGGGACCCACCGGCTGCCAGGCGATAGCTCGGATAAGAGCACGTGCTGACTACACGGCCAATCAGCTCTTCTGAGTTCTGTACCGCGCGCTATGATTGGCTTAGATGTTCCCGATGGTCCAATCATAGGTCACCTTTAACTTTACTACAAGCTAAGACTACAAGACGGCACCCGGAAAACTTACAGCCAGCGTGGGATTGGTTGACATGCGACCCGGAAGTGCTAAAATGTGGGCAAATGACATCCGTTAAAAGATCAACGACGGACATGAGGCTGCATTGACGGACGGTCCATGTAAGTATGCTCAACCGGTCCGGCGTGGCTGTCGCTGTCCTAAAGGGCAGGGTTGCCAGTTGCCTCCCTCAAGGTGGCAGCCTCTGTTCACTCGCCCAGGGCTGGTGCCCGTCGGTCTCCCCCCGGGCTGGCTTGGGGCCCTCTGCCGTCTCATCGACGGTTTCCATGAGTCCCTTTACTTCCTCACATACATGCTGTCCTGGGGTCAGATCACTGGGGGGCCTGGGCACTCCCTGTCACTGGCAGCCTGGCTGGGCGCTGAACGTGGCACCTGCGCTTCCCCCGGAGGAGAGTCTACCTCGTGCAGGGTGGGACCCTGCCCTGATTCATTGACAGGTGGTGACCCTTCCCCGACCCACCCATAGCCTGTGACCTTGCCCACACCACTTCCGTCTCCAGAGGCTGGGACCCTGCCCCGATCCATTCACACGTTGGGACCCTGTCCCGCCTTCCCCTTGATCCGTCTCTGTGTGGGCTTGGAACCCTGCCCACACCACTTCCGTCTCCAGAGGCTGGGACCCTGCAATACCCCCCCCCCCCTCTCTATATAGGCTGGGACCATGCCCCCGAGTCATCCTGCCCTTATTATAAGGTGCCCTGCCCATATAATAGACTGATGGTTGTGGGCCGGTGCTGAGCCGGAACCCTATCGTACTCTCCATTGTTGCCCTCACTCTTGGGGTGAAAATAATCCTACCTCTGGAGCAGTACCCCCTTTCACTATTTAAAAGTGTGCAAAATGTTACTTCTAGTCTGGTATGTACTCAACTTTCTATGGGGTCTCAAGAACTGACCCACTGGCTAATTTCTTTCAGGAGAAAATCTCCAATATATATCTAAAACTTAATATTTCAGCTCCACTAATGCTAGCAACACTAGCAGGAAAGTGACTGATAACAGCTGGGACCTATTCCTTTGACCGATTAGGACCTTTTACCTCAGGAAATCAGTAGAGCACTAACTCCTGCCAAATCAGGCTCTTATATGGATATCGCCCCCCTCCACCCCTAAAGTAATGGTATCGCTAATCAATTGTCTTCCCCGGCTATTTTAAAGATATTTAATTCTTCAGTAGAAACTGGCCTAATCCCTCTAGAATGGAAGGCTACCTGTGTATTACCTATTCTGAAAAAACTCACCCTGTATCAATTAGTGCTGGCAAACTACCATCCTACATCGCTACTCCCCCTTTTGGGCAAACTGCTTGAAGGTTTAATAAACACCTAACAGCCTACCTAGAACCAAATCCTAAATTCCCCGCAATTCAGCTTTCAATCAGGCCATAGCACAGGATCTATGCTTTTGGCAGTGACTGACTCTTTATGACTTACACTTGACACGGGCAACTCTGCCATGCTCTTAGGCTTGTACAACACAAGAAACACAGGGGGCCTAACAGCTGAATATAAAAGCTGCACTGTCACAACCGAGTCCACAAGATCTCAGAGTGTATATATCACATCGACAGTGTATTTGTGAAGACAAAAGAAAAGAAGGGTGAACTCTACATGCATAGAGGAGACCGATACATCATAGGATATTCATAAATGGCTAACCAGTCCAAAACAATTGATATATAGGGTTTCCATCAAAAAAGACTTAATGATCAGTCATATCATCTGTCCAAACCCTGGTGCATAAAGGGCTGGTCCCCTGATCATTGGGACAAAACCGCACTTAGTTGCTGTTTTGGGATTTGGTCCACCAATATAAACAGAACGTCCATGATGACTGATCTTTTGATGGTAGAATAGATAAGTGCAACAGGACAAATAGTGACTTAAAATAGGATAGAATGCCCTCCTTATGACAACTTTATTCTGGCAGATATTTGTTACTGTCCTTTTTGCACTGTTCTGGTTTTTTAATTAGGAGGCGTGCCATGTCCGTAGAATAAAGTTGTCATAAGGAGGGCATTCCATCCTATTTTAAGTCACTATTTGTCCTGTTGCACTTATCTATTCTACCATCAAAAGATCAGTCATCATGGACGTTCTGTTTATATTGGTGGACCAAATCCCAAAACAGCAACTAGGTGCGGTTTTGTCCCAATGATCAGGGGACCAGCCCGTTATGCACCAGGGTTTGGCCAGATGATATGACTGATCATTGAGTCTTTTTTGATGGAAACCCTATATCAATTGTTTTGGACTGGTTAGCCATTTATGAATATCCTATGATGTTTCGGTCTCCTCTATGCATGTAGAGTTCACCCTTCTTTTCTTTTCTTTTGTCTTCACAAATACACTGTCGATGTGATATATACACTCTGAGATCTTGTGGACTCGGTTGTGACAGTTCAGCTTTTATATTCAGCTGTTAGACTCCCTGTGTTTCTTGTGTTGTATATTGAGTAGGAGCTGGGTATAAAATCAGGTGTGGGTCTTTAAACTATATATCCCTTGGACCCTTTTTCTAACTATTGTGGTTTTTGTCTATGCTCCTAGGCTTCTCAGCAGTATTTAACATGATCTCTCATGTTAGGATGATGGAGAAGCTGCGAGAGATGGGGATAAAAGCCATTTCCCTTAAGTGGCTCTGCCATTTTCTGCAAGATAGATCACACTGTCATCGTTGGCCTATATACCTCTCACAAAATGTGATTAAACAGGGGTGTCCCACAGGGCTCGTATTTGAGCTCCACTCTCTTAAATATCAATGTGTCCCCTCTTGCTAAGATTGTTGTGCCTTTTGACTTTGAGATAATCTCTTATGGAGATGATACTCTGCTAATGTTTACATTTGAGTCCGATCTAGCTGCTACCAAAAAGCGATTTGCTTTGGGTATGGTAGCCACCCCCAACTAAATGCAGACAAGACTGAGATCATGCTGCTAGGCAGGGCCTCCTCTGTCTGGACAGATGAATGGTGGCCTTCCCAGTTGGGGCCCACTCCTATCCCTAAACATTCTGTCAATCTCAGGATAAAAATGGATCAGTATCTCACAATGAAATATCATACTCTGACCACTACCGAAATATGCTATCGGAACATGTGTCTTATGCTCAGAATCTTTCCGTTATCACCCTACATCCGCCAGAAGAACGTTAATCCAAGCCCTAGTAATGAGCCGATTAGACTATGTCAATGCTCTCTTGGCGGCAGATAATGATACTCTAGTAGCCAAATTACAGGTAGTTAAAAAAAAAAACACAGCAGCCAGGCTCATTTTCAGCCTCTTCACCCAGACACCTCTTGTGCTCCAATGTAAAAGGAACTGCACTGGCTGACAGAGAAATAATGGTTTATTTTTAAGATCTGTGCTCTTACCTATAACGCTTTACGAGGCAATGACTTTGATAGCTGCAATAAAAAATCCAACCATATGCTCCCTGCAGAAGATTACGTTCATGTGTGATAATTCCCTGCTGTGTCACCCCGCACTCGCTTAACAAGATGTGGTGGTAGAGCTTTCTCTTACTTTGCCCCCTTTTACAGGAACAAGCTTCCAATGCATGTCCGCACTTGTGCTAACTAATGCAAATGTAGGGAATTGCTGAAAGCCCACCTATTCTAACTCCCATTTGAATCTCCTCTCCCTACAGACACTTGCTAAATGGGCCCAGCGCCGAGATACCCATGGGCGATTCATGCTCTATAGTAAATCAAATTAGCGTAACATAACATAAATGCCTTTGATGCAACTTCAAAGAAAATCGTTGTAGGTCTTTCAGTCTCATCATTTCAGAACTGAAGCAGTTTCAATGTTCAAAACAACAAAGCCTTATTTATCTTGTGTAACTATCAACCATTGACAGCCAATAGTCCAGGCTTGTTGTAGGTGTAATGTTACTTGTTGTATTGTATATTTGAATGCAATGACCGAAGTACAAAATGCCAGTCGAGTGGTACACTATGCAAAACATATATTTTTAGCTTACCTGTTTTTAAGCCCTGCCCTTAATTACATTGGCCATTTCCATTTGGGAGACCCCTTAGTCATTTTCATCCCACTTACATCTCTGGTTGTGCCGGAGTGGATTCATGGGCAGACTATTGCCCATTGTGTCTCAGATGGGCAGGATGCCCTCTCTTTCACTGGTTGGTCTTTTCCTCCTGTCCCATCATGCCTGTGCCACCCTTTATTCTCTCTTGCGAGGGTTCTGTGCCCTGTGCAGTTTAGTCCAAGTATTGGCGATAGTGGCCTGTCTGATGCAGCATGACTGGGTCGTGTGAGGTCAGTACAGACCGCTTTTGGTGTTTGGACGATCTCATGTCAATGATTATTTCTAAAACTCCATGAAGATCTTGCGTGGACAGACGGCGTCCTTTAGGTGAGGCCTCTTCAGGTATTGGTTTGCACATTACGCCTTTCAAGTTTATTTATTCGGAGGACTGGTATTTATAGGATGGCTACATTGTAACAGTTATTTGCATACATGGTTTTGGTGAGGAGTCTGAATTGGTTGTCTTGCTACACTTCAGATGGATACGATCTGTGTCTATTAATTGCGACTAGTTTGACTTGTTTACCATGCTATCATAACATCTTTTGGATTTGCTGCTTAAACTCGCATCATAGTAACTTTAACCATATACAGATCTTACACAAAGAGTACTATTTATTCTTCTGCTTGGTTTGTCACAGTTTGTTCTTTTCAATCAATTAGTTAACATTTTTCAAGCAATTGTTTGCCGTATTTTACACTTTTGATTACAAGAATGTCCCTATGTGATGGGGTGAACACGAACGTTCGAACTAACCTATCTTTTGGACTGATTTTAACAATAGTGTGTATATTTTTACAATGTGTGCAGACCCATAGACCGTCCGAAAAATGAATGAGAAACTGCGATTTTATCTTAGTTCTACTGATTTTTTCACATTGCGATGTTTCGTACAAAAAAAACAAAAGACCAATATTCATACGTATTTTTTTAAATAATCAGATGCTTGCGCACAGGCTTTTTGAAACTTGCATTAAAACTAGTATTCTGTCAAAGGATTCTTCAAGTGATCACTTATTTTCCAGTTAGTATACAGACTTTGTCACTGCAGTTTGTTCTTTGAGACAGCACACATTTTCATTTTTCAGCCAATATATCAACTTTGTTAGGAAGTTTATATTCCATCATGTACACTTGTGATATATTTTAAGGGTTTGTTATTAATTAATTTGAGTTTTTTTATGTCAGTTTGCCCATTTTTGTTATTGTTCCGATCGCACTGGTGACACCAGCTTTGTGCCAGCACAGTGTTGTGTTAGGAGGGGGCAGCTCCTCCCTGCAGGGTCTGGAAATGGACAGTTGAGACAAATGTGTTGATACCCTGAAGATATCAGCCCATAAGAAAAAAGGCTATACAAATGATCACTCCCATGTTTAGAAGACTTGATTTCCCATACTCCTGCTAACTAACCTGAAGCAAATCCTTATCCTTTGGAGAAGAAAGGCAACTATCCTATTACAACCCTCAAACCCATTAGTGTCTTGGGTTTTTATTTATTTTTTATTTTTTTTAATTGGAAAATACATGAGTCAGTATGGTCAGATCGATATCATACATATAATGTACATTGCGAGCTTGCGAATTAACAAAAAAGCAGATAAAATTGACAACGTATGCATTAACCACTGCAGAAAAGCAGAAATGCCAATGTTGCAAATCGTAAATTAAGGTATAGGATTGTAGCCATGATGTACAGAATACCCAGCTGGCCCCGGATTTCATATTTCACAATCCAAATATTGCGAGACAGTGCCCCAGACTAACCACCCAAGCTTCTTTTTACGGTGGCCTTTGAGGGCATATAAACACTGCTCCATATTAAATACCGAAAAAAACCGTGCCCTCCAGGCCTCGAATGTAGGCGGTTCCTGTTGAAGCCAAAATTAACCTATACTCAATCTATATACTGCTGTAGCTAAAAATATTAGAAAAGCCTGATGCTTCGTTATTCTTACCGCCCCAGATCCCATCTCTATCCCTAAGAGAATCAGAGCAGCCGATAATTGTGTAGGGACACCAAGAATCTCTGCTAGAAATTTCTCCACCTGCAACAATAAACTGACTAAAGATGGATATGTATAGAAATATGGACATCATTTGCAGACGGGTGTCCACAACGAAAACATTTCCCTATTTGATCCCCAGTCCATTTAGAAACCTTATCTGGGGTATAATAAAGTTTAAAGACTGATTTAAAATGTTGAGCTGACAGTTTTGTGGACAGAAATAATTGACTGGCCAAATCAATAGAAACCTCTATTTGTCCTGTCTCCCCAATTTAATCCCCCATTTGCAATTTTGTTCCACTCTAGATCATTAGCCTTAGTACTTAGCATAAGACCATATAGAGTACCTATCCTTGCTGCTTTCATATTTCCTTCTATCAAGGGATTAGATTGGATAGTACCACAATTTTTCGCCAAGTGGTGTCTGATTTGTAGATACTCAGCTAAATTATCCCTAGGCAGCTGATACTGTTCCCTTATTCCTTTTGCTCTCCAGTTGTAAGCCACACGATCCCACAAATCAGATGGCAAAAATGTTGTGGATACCAATGGTGTGTACCAAGAGATTTTCTCAAAACCATACATGCTCCTTATTGCTTTCCACACTTTTTATGCTGCCCATAAAACCTTGAATCTGATGCGCTTGTAATAGCTGCCATCTAGGTGCAAAAACAAGCATTTTTTAGCATTCACTCCCAATAGCATCTGGTATATAGAGGGACACACCGCAATATCGAGAGGGCCAACCCCTGTTAACAAAATATTCATGCCTTGATCATACAAGCATGGTAGTACAAAGTAAAATCCGGTACCGACCAGCCCCCTAACAGTCGCGGAAGTACCATATAACTCATAGCCCGGCAGGCCTTGCACCTGGACCACATAAACCGCATACAAATAGATTGGAGCTGTGTCAGGCTCGCCTTTTGAATTTCTAAGGGCACACATCTAAAAAAAAATACAACACTTTAGGCAGTATCATCATTTTTAATACATTACATTGCCCTACAAGAGAGAGATGGAGACATTCAGCCTGGTCTAACTGTCTTCTTACCCCCAGCAAAAGAGCCTCCCAGTTTGATTTAACCAAGGCAGTTGCGGAGACCCTGAGCTTAACACCCAGATACGTAACCTCCTGGCAAACCCTTGGGTCAGAATACATTGGCATATTGGCACATAGCAATTGAGTTTTGGCCGTATTCAGCTTATAGCCGGAGACTGGCCCGAACTTTGCAGCTAGATATTCAATCTCCCGCATCGCTGTGGTTGGTCTAGGTGTGGCAACAGCAACGTCGTCAGTGTAGGCGAAGACTTGAACTGATAGTTCTGTATGCCTATTGGCTGAATCCTAGTGCTGGATTCCAACATTTAAAAACGGCTCAATATATAATGAAAAAAGAAGTGGGGAGCACGGGCACCCTTGCCTAGTGCCCCTTTGTATTTGAACTGCCTTCGACTCGAGTCCCATGTTGCAGATACGGGCAACGGGTTGGCGATATGTCTGTAACGATGTAATAAACTCTGGCCCAAAATCCCGACGCCTCATTACATCCCATAGGAAGCACCATGAGGCTCGGTCAAAAGCCTTCTCGGCATCCAATAAAATTAAACATAAAGCCTACCGCATTGTATTGGCATAGTCAAAAAGTTATCACCCGACTGACATGATTTGGCGTTCCTCGATGCGGGATGAACCGTTGCTGGACAGAAATCCGGGCGTACGAAAAACTCACACCCCATACCAACCCGTCTTTTCTCAGGTCGTGCCAAGTCGTATAGTACCTCCCGCAGCAGATAGTTATTGAGGCAAATTAAAATCGCCCGAGGGTATGGCTTTTGATCAGCTTGTCGCTCACTCTTACGATGCCGCACAACAAATTGGAACCTGTGCGCCCTAATCACCTCAGTTTCCCAGTTCCAATCGCTATGTTCAGGAAAGGCTTCCTTAAAGAGCTGAATAATACATTTCCGTGGGTCTGCCCCTTCCTTTGACTCGGCTATATCTAGAACGTGCAAATTGTTGCGTCGCGCGCAGTTCTCTAAATCCGTGAGGTTCCAGTCCACATCTGTTTTGGACTTTTGCAGAGTCTCAATGGCTGATTGCTGTTTGACCAGGCAGTCCTCGACTGAAGAAACTAGTTCTTCCACTTCTACCACACAAGTGGAGACCTCTGCACAAGTCTTTACCAGGCGCCGCACTGTGTTTTGGAGTTTCCTCACAGCCCCTTGTGTACGCAGCCCTCTGCTTTAGTTTCTACACGATGGGCCATTATATTCTTGTAAATTAGGCCAAGAGTGATCGAGTCTTCCTCAAGATCCTTATCCAAATTCGGTTGAGCAAGTGGTTGACTCTGCTCATACAGTGGTCCTTCTCCTGTCTCTGCCACCTTCCTCACTGTCTCATGGGGAAGGGAGCGCTCAAGATCGTCACCTTCATCTTCCTCTAGGACGTCCCTTCAGTCTCCTGGGTTGCTGGAGCTATCCTCTTCATTCTCCTTGTCAGAGGCAGTTGTTAAATCAGACATAGAATAGAACTTGCCCTCGGACCCAGCATACTCCACATCGCTGCCCTTCTCCATTGCAGATAAGATAGGATCGAAACTTGACCCCGCCAGAGGACCACTATCTCCTGCGATTGCAGCTCCAGTAGCTACAGGGTCATCAATTACTATGGTATTTACATTGTGTACCGCTTCATCCTGAGTTAACACATTCCTAACCTCTGGAGTAGCCTGAGTAAGACTTGCTGCCTCTGAACCTGTTTTCGCCTTCACTCCCTGTTTCTTATTGAAAATTGTTGGGACAGTCCGCTGCTTCACTGGAGTATCATGATTCTGCTGCACGCCCTGTGTTTTAGAGGCTATAGATGGCTCCTGTTGTGATTTATTGCCACCGCCTGTATTCTGAATGCCCCCTGTGCCTTGCATTGTCGTGACAGAATTACTATTGCTGTTACCGCTGTTACTGCTATTATCAATAGCTTTGGTGCCTTTACTCGCATTAATAAATTCACTTCGAGAGTGCCCAGCATTCTCCGTGTCACTGCTGTTCCCCGGGGCCGCGGCGCCACCCTCCAACACTATGCCTGCAGGTGTATTGGCCGATACCGATGCCCTTCCACGGGTTATTGCACCTCCTCTACCTTTTGGCGCCATTGCTGTATTTGTGCTACTCACCGCGCCGAGTCTGCTACAACGAACAGTGCACTTGCTCACAACCTCAAAAGTACCTCGCACACCTGCTTATCCTCACCGTGGGCCCGCTATGAGCCGTCGCACACTCCCGCAGCTCTGCAGTCTCCAAAATCCAGTTTTCGGGTCTCCGTCTCTCAAGCAGCAACCGCTGCGGTTGCCACTCTCCCACAGCTCCTGCTCCGTGAATGCTGCGCCCAGCGTGGCTGGCGCCGGCATCTCCAATTAGCGAGGCTCGCGACCGGCCTCAGCTGGAGGCTGCAACCCGGCGTATGGGCGTGAGTAGTGTCCGACTGCAAATACAACAAGAAGGGTTAACCTCCCAAATCTCCAAATCCCAGTCGATAGAGACTCTTCACTGCAACTGCGAACTGCAGACACCCGGGTTTCCCAGCGTTCAATCATAGTCCGTTCCAGGGGTAAGGGGGAGCTATGTGTACACCACCTCACACGGCCACTGCTGCGGCCGCCATCTTGCCTCAAACCCAATAGTGTCTTGACTGTTCAAGTTTACCCTCCGATAGTCGCCCCAGTTAGAAAATGATTGCTAAATATCATAGTGTGATAAGAATCACCTGACCTACGGATATTTTACTTTTTTTTTTTTGTTCAGTCCTAAAACCATGCCCTCGTTTGTACAGCAGATGATACGATATGTGTATCTACTTTAGGGTTCGACTGCTTAGCCTGGAGGCTGTTTTAAAAACCAAAATAAAACGGCTCTACACTGATATGATAGGTCGTGGCCCATAAGCAAATTGCTTTACACGGTCTGCAGCTACTATAATTGTTTGCATGGGACAACTACACAATATTGGGTATATGATTGCAACCCAGTGCGCCATTCGTATAGCTGTATATCTGTGGTCTTTGTAAATGCTATGGTGCAACCATACAGTGACTTATGTCTATGGATAAAGTTGCTAGTTTTTATTAAATGTAATCCCTGCACATTTGTAAGCAAGCTTTTATTGTCTGGTAAAATATGATCATAACAATGTTACATGTTGTGTTAATATCCATGAAAAAAGCTTTCAAACATTATATGAAATATAGCTTAACTAGCAGCCCGCCCCAGCGTTGCCTGGGGCAGAAAGGGGCTGGGGGCAGAATTTGATGCTTGCGTGCCCGTCCCTCTGTGCACACCCGCTCCCGAACCCCTCCCTCCTAGACTCCCTCCCGCCCGTGCCTCTGTGCACACCCGCTCCGACTCCCTCCCGCATTTACCTTACCTGAGCTGCCGCTTCCTTCCCGCGCTCCTCACTTCATCGCAGCTCCATGTCCGCCGCTCGTCATGACGCATCTGAGCCGCCGCTTCTCCCCACGCTCCTCACTTCACCTCCGCTCGTCATCACGCACGTCACGGCCAGCGATACGTCGCGGCCAGCACAGCGTCGTGGCCGGCGCTACTTTCAGGGCACTACTTTTTTTTTAAAGTTATATTTACGTTTTTTTTTTCATTTTTTATCGCCTATGTCCATCTGCACACCCTGACAATTTCTACAATTTATCGGGTGTGTGGATTGGCGCTGTGGTTCCCGAGTTTACCTGGCTCAAAGGTGTGTGTTCTCTCTTTATATTAGTAGTATAGATATAGATTTATTTTACTGTACTGCACAAAGTCCGGGAAAAAACTCACTCTGAATCAAAGGAACTGGAGGAGCCAACAGGTCCCAAAGACTGACCTATTGGCTTCGCTAGTGCTCATTTCTCTTTGGCCTTTCTTTAGTATCACATAACTGAACTCATCTCTGTGCCCTCCGCTTATCAACACTCCTCTTCTGTGGCTTATGCCTTTGACTCCTCCTCTCCCAAATATTATCCTTCCTACCAGAGTCAACACACGCTGTTACTGTAAGGGGTATTGTATGAAGCGAAGAGTTTGGAGCCCAACCATCAATTACCATTTGCAGGCTTGATTTTCAATAACTGTAGCTGCATCCTAATTGGCCACTATACGTCTGACATCACTTCCTTTTAAATTTCTGCAACACAGACAAAGCGCTAAATACTTTAGTTTACTTGTCTTTGTCCACTACTGGAGCTGTATTTCTACCTTTATTAACACTATTTTTAACATTTCATTTCAACATTTAAGCAGCTTTCTATCGTTTCATATTGGCATTGAATTTTTTTGCCCACATGCATCATCATTGCTTTTTGCTTACGCATTGTATCACTGTAATTGTGCTTCGGAAACTTATTTTCGGCTATAGCTTTTTAGGCAAAACAGGGTATTTTTTTCCACATGCATCAGCATTGCTTCACTTTTTTTTTAGCGTTTCAGCTCGGCATTTTATTTTTCTGCACCCATTGGTATTGCTTCAGGTTCTTTTTATCATTTCAAATCGGCATATATATTTGTTTGTTTTCCACATGCATCAGCATTGCTTCACCTTTTTTTTTTTAATTGTTTCTAATTGGCATTTTTTCCCTGCGCGCTTCGGCAAAATACATAGGCGAGACTTATTGGCTTTGCCAATGCTTATTATTTTTCCAGGTCAATCCATTACGTACCAACGAATTGAATAAAATACCCTCCCATAATTAACAGTACTGAGACACAGCAAAACTGCAGGAGCATTCGCTTTACAAAACAAGTTATCTCCCCTCTTTCCCCTGGTTTGCCTCATCAGTTCTTCTATGGTCTGCCTCTTTCTCAGTTTTTTTACTGCTGTAATTTTCTTCAAGCCTTTTTATTTACCCTATTTCATTGTGTTTTTATTGTTGTTCTTCCACTGCTCTCCCAGTTCATTCGATGCTTTTCCTATAATTCTTTTCAAAATGTTTATCATTCCTCTACCTCAAAGTTATACCCGGCCTGCTCTCATCTGTCTCTTGAAATACATCCCTCTTTCATTTTCCTACCTCTCTCTTTCTCCACGTGTCACTCCCGCTCACCATCCAGAGAGCTCGCACTCCCCTCCCCACCACCCCCACAAATCGAACCTAAACGGGTTGCAGGCAGATCTAAAATTGTCTGATCACGAAGATAAAGCGCGCCGCGCTAGTAACTCGTCCAAGAAAAGGTATCTGATTTTGGTAAATAAGCGCAAATCATCCTGGGAAACAATAGCGGCTCCGCATGTCACATATTGACAGCTCGGGAAGACTGCTACTCCATGGTGCCGGTGCTCGGAATATTGAAAATAAATGGAAATGAAGTTTAGGGATAGTGTTATTAACTCACAACGAATGGCATCTCCTGGAGAGGATAGAAGCGGGCCAGCTACAGGGAGGGGGATTTCTGTAATGACTCCTCCCGCCCGTGCCTCTGTGCACACCCGCCCGGACTCCCTCCCGCCCTGACTCCCTCCCGCATTTACCTTACCTGAGCTGCCGCTTCCTTCCCGCGCACCTCACTTCATCGCAGCTCCATGTCCGCCGCTGGTCATGACGCACCTGAGCCGCCGCTTCTCCCCACACTCCTCATTTCACTGGTCATCACGCACGTCACGGCCAGCGCTACGTCGCGGCCAGCACAGCGTCGCGGCCGGCGCTACTTTCAGGGCACTACTTTTTTTTAAAAGTTATATTTTTAAATTTACGTTTTTTAAAATTTTTTATCGCCTATGTCCATCTGCACACCCTGACAATTTCTACAATGTATCGGGTGTGTGGATTGGCGCTGTGGTTCCCGAGTTTACCTGGCTCAAAGGTGTGTGTTCTCTCTTTATAATAGTAGTATAGATACCTTATGGATACAGTTTTCATCTTCTCAATAAAACCAAATATACTTATTCCCTCTTAAAACGTATTTATTTTTATTTATTTATTATACTAAGAGTAAACGATCATTCAAGGCTGTATTTTTTTTAAGGATTGCAACGTATAGTATTGCGCAGGTTGGTGGTGAAAAAACAATCTCATTGGTTCTCAGACTGTTTCCTGCCAGTTTCTGGCTTTCTGTTCCAGCTGTCGATCTTGTATTAACTGTCACTGAGAATTAGATGGGGCATACAGAGGGAGCACTAGTTTTAGGATGACCGTAGTATTGTCCCCGAGCATCCAAAATCGGAACCAGCGTTCTTTTTGTTTCTAATTGGCAGATTTGTGTGCAGTTGTCAAGCCCAGCATAAGGTGGCATGGCATATGCAACAGACTTTCCCCCTCATTTTCTCATGTTTTTCTGTGAATTTATTCAGAAACCTTCAAATGAAACCATGCGCATGTGGAAACCATATGATAATTATTACACCCCTGCTGTCATTATCGAATGATGGTTGTGGGAGAATGGATTGCTAATAACACCCCAGTGTGGTGTCTTCACTCATCGACTTCTTGATGGTGGCAGCGGGGCCTGTAAAGAGTTCAGCGCTAACCGTTGTCATGTTCAGGACTCCCAATGCCTTAGTTAAGAACACTTGTTTCTTAGATTTCGCTACCCTCACGCTTTCTGAAATATATGGTTTGTCTTCCCCCCACCCCCGAAGCAGTCCTGCTTTTCTCTTGGTCATAGTTCAATATAGACAGACTTATTTCACGTGGTCCATATTTGAAGAGCTAGTCTGTGAAAGTTACCCTGGGTAGTGCCCAATGGCTTAAGCAGCACATTAAGTTTGAGGGCCCCCTTCCCATGCCAGCAAGTCTGATCCAGAAGAAGGAATCAAACGTATGCAATTTGTCAGTGGTTGTTCTAAAGAGGTTATGTGGTGTATATGTTGTTTTCATGCAGGCAGGCATTATTTGAATAAGGGTTCCATTCTGAAATGAAAAGCAGAATATGTATGTAACTGACGGGGAATAAGATGGTGAAAATAGCAGCATTCAAGGTTAAAAAAAACTTAAATACAACTCTGCCACCTGGTTCTGAAGATTGGAAACTAGTGTAGAAGCAACCTTAGGAGTGTCTGGCAGAAACGATGTAGTCTGCATCCTTGGTGTTCTGTAGTGATGCAAGGTAAGAGAATATTCAGCTGGTCCAGAGGCACAAAGAAACTGCTTCGGGCACACAAGGCAGCTGTCTAAGCAAATTTTCCTTGAAATAAAGTGTTTCATGCATGCAGTTTGGAAAGCACTTCTAAATATGAAAGTTGTATGTGTGTGTACACAATGAGACTCCTGAAATAACATGTTTGAGCTGGAGACAGCGCAAGGACTTGTTCCCCAAAACAACGTGCAGTCAACAATACAAAACAACCATTTGCAATGCAATAGGTCTCGAATTATTTAAGTTTGAGCTATTGCCATTGCTAATAATAATGCAAAACCAATAGCTCAAACGTTCAGTAATGCGAGACCTATTGCATTGCAAATGCTTGTTCTAAAACTGCTACTGAATTTGTGTGTATGTCAGAACCAATCTTTTCTGAAGTGTTCTGAGAAGACAAAGTCCTTTGTCGCGTTCCATGAAAGCCAATAAATTAAACCTGTTCTAATAAATCGAAGCATAGCGTTGTGGAAGCAAAAGCCAAAGGGGGCGTCATCGAGGTAAACAAGAAGCACTGAATATGTATTGACACTGATCTTTCTCCACCACATATTACATTTGGTCAGCAACAGATCTAAATATTAAGAGGACATGAAACTAGACCATGCTGAATTTTTATTATATGATTGTAATCCTGTATAGATACCATCTCCTGGGCTACTTGTAACTCGCATCATTTCCTGTTTTCATCACGCTTATGCTACTGCATATAGCTTTCGCTCATAATTGTTGGTTCTAGCTAAAAAGTCTCATGGACTTTCATGAGGGCTAGTTACACAGGATCATTTATTCTGGCAAACAGATGTTGAAAATGGTTATCTAACAATGAAGAGCATGGCGAAAGTCACTATTTGTCCTGTGGACAGCCTCCTAGTGTAGCATGCATTAAAATGTGCATTTCCTATGATAATTACATACTCTTATGTGAGCAAAAATACACCCACCCCTAGATGAAGCCTGTATCAGACTTTAAAAAAAAAGCCCAAAACAGCCCATACACTGTCCTGTCAGAGCCGTCCTTCCCCCATCGCCAGACTACCCAACAGGCCAGCCCAACCCTGAAGACACCGAAGCGGGCAGAAAGGGGCAATACAGGCCCTGTGGTGGGGTGAAGGGTCACAGGAAACTCAGAAAGGAGTGGTACACAAGGGTAGTGGACGTTGTGACCGCATACAGACCTCGTGGACGACAAGGGCTGGGACTGGCTGAACTGGCCGAATACATGCATTGTGTATGGAAGACTGATACAGCCCTTGTGTAGGTGTGAATGCCCAGGGTCACCGGGTGCGGCAGAGAGGCCGCGCAGGCAGATACGTTTTAATGCATGGGCGAAGTGGGCTCTGGCCCAGGGCCCCAGTCATCCAGGGGTCCCCTGATAGGGCAAGCTTTGTTCTGCAGAGTCCATGCATCAATCGTAAACAGCTTGTTTTTAATATTTTTTCGCCTTTAACTAATGTCTAGTGTGAGTGAGTCTATTACTGACATTTTTCAGAGAAATGTTGCGTTTATGTTGCATGAAACATCCATAAAAAAAGTTTCCTTTAGCTCAAAACAGGACCTCTCATGAGAAATGGCAGGGTGTCGCAGATTATTTGCTCTAATATTAGTGAGCTGCTGCTGTGTTAAAATATTGAAACACAATTAACTGTCCCCGAATATTAGGAGCAACGGTTGAATGCCCCCTGCTTTGTCTGTATTTTTGCCAAAGAGGGCATGGAAGAGCTGAAATTGGATTACATTCCAAACAGGGGCCTCCGAATACATTCGGTCCAAGTTCCCAAAAGCCTTAAGTTGTTCCTGCTCGCAGGGTCACCATGCGAGGCAAAAAGATCTAGCATACAAGCATTGTGGGTGTTGGTGAATTGGAGGGACAGGCAAAGGCGCCCGGATACAGGCCTTGTGGAAGTGTGAAGGGATCAGGGTCACACGGTGAGGCAGAAAGGGCTGGCATAGTCACCATGAGAGGCAGGAAGTCCTCGCAGGGACAAAAGCAGTATATAAATAAACCAAGCAGCAAGGTAGTGAGAACTCCAGAGGAGAAGCGCCATCATGTGACAGTGCATTAAACAGAGCGGAGTGGGGGTGGGGAGTGGCGGGGGTGAGAAGGGCATGGAACAAGACAAAAAGGAGGGGGAGAGGCAAAGGTGAAAAAAGCAGAGGTGAAGGCAGTAAAGAAAGAGACACACTTCAAGGAGAAGAGAGAATAAGAGATGAAGGAGGAGGATAAATAAGAGATAAAAGACCATACATGACGAAGATATAATGCAAGAAAAGAGTTAGAGGTTACTGAGGAGATGGAGACAGAGGGAAAGGAGCAGACGGATAGAAGTAAAAGAGTAGACAGAATAAAATGCAGAAGTTTTAATGTGGCAGAAGTAAAGGAGGAGTAAGGAGCAGAGTTAAAGGGGAAATAGAACATAAATCACCAAACGGAAGAAAATAAGATAATCCAAGTCAATGAGGAGACATGGCAGAGACCCATGCCCCAAGACTCCCCAACTAGTCTCAGAACACCTGCCCTAGGGGCCCACAGTTAAAGCTAACTTGTATTTCATTCTATTTCCATGGTCACAAGTTGCATTCTTACGAACGGATTTAGTTACGCTACTGCTTCATTACAGTTGACACCATAGATAACTAGTAGAGCCATGCTCCCTCACTTTTCAGTGGGGGTCCAGAGTCGACCACAACAAACGGCAAGATGTTCTCCAAGAAGGAGCAGGTCAGGGGGTGGCAGTTGTTTTCAAACAACCCCCTCTCTCAAAACCCACCACCACTATCAAGAGGACGTAGAACGTGTAAAAGTAAAATTAGCTGTTAAGTAAAAGGTAATCCAGGGCATGGATGCCAAATCTGGCATCCATAAGTTCAACAAGCAATAATCAATAAATAATATGCATAAGGGGCCTTGCTACCATTTAAATGCGGAAGGACATGTCAAATTTAGCATTTTGATTCAACAACCAGGCCTGTGGATCATGTACACGTCAAAGAGGAATAAGAAAGACATTTTAATTTACTCCTCACAAATACAGTGTGTGAATGCCACGTCTTCATGATCTACCTGCCACATATGATAGGATCACCAGAACTCCTCCCATCCTGGGGTGTCACTTGGTACTGAGGAGAGTGTGGCGAGCAAAGAAAAATACATCTGCAGGGCAATGCACTTGACTAGAAAAATTAGAGCCAGAAGAATGAATTTTGGAGCACCAGGCAAAATGATATTTTGCTGTTTGATCGTTTCTATCTCCCTAACGAAATGGCCACTGTGATGTGATTATTTTAACATTATGGTCCATCAGGGCTCTCCAGCAAACGTGCACACAGTGTCAACAGTTACACTTTGGAACACGATTTGTGCAAAGGGATAATGTGCAAACTCAGTGATCGTGACTCGCAGTCTCACAAGTTCACGGAGTAAAAAAAACTAGTTATAAGCTTCAACAATGAAACTAATGAGATGGGCTTCACCAACTGGGGAGAAAGGTTATAAGAGCAGCACCACCGTGCACAGCTTAGGAGGCATGGTGGAGGACTTAAAACTACACAGCGATACTGAAGCACCATTTTCCTGTCCTATCTAACAAGTTATTCACTAAAGACTTATTTTTAGCCTCTATAAACCACAGACTGCCTTTCACTAGGTTATTCCCAGCATGCTGTGTGCTTCTTAGTCTTTTACGAAATAATTACCTTGTTTCGACACATTTTCAGTAGATTTGAAGTGACGTGCTTTTTCATTTACATGTATGTCAGTAAATATGTAGTCCCGTATGAATGTGCCACGCAGCAGGATCATACACTTGGGCACATTTAGACCAACTATTTATTATAAGCGCAATCACGAAGAAACAACAACATCTACTTATTTCCAAACATCTCATGGCGACTAAAACCATGATGGGACTGATTGAGCGATGTGAATGGGTGGAAGAAAATCATAGGACCCGGAGAAAGTCGGTAAAAACAGTCGTTTTTGATGTAGGCAGGAAGTAAACGCACCTCTTAAAACGCAGACACTTACGAAGCTGCCGGTTGTGGAGGGGTTGTTGCCCTCTCTTGCTTGGTCTATGAGTCAGTGACCAGTGTGCTTGGTCAAAGGTCTCCCTTACCTCCTCTCTCTGCAGTTACTGCAGACTCCACACAAACTTCCATGAGAAAGCCATTAACCTCGGAGGCTGACCGGGAGGTGAGCCGTGGTACGATCCTGACGAGGCTGTCCAGGCGCCCTCGCTCGCGAAAGTTAAAGTGTGGGGGAGCGTGAGAAGAGACGCGCGTGCTCACAGCCCATGTCTCCAAAAGCGCGCGGGCACAGCCAATGTCTCCAATGTGTTAAGCTTGTGCGCCTCTCCTGTCCCACTTCATTAAGCTACCGGCAACAATAGGTCTCGCTTACGCGTGCAACGCATGGCGCTGCATCAGTAGGCGAGATCTAAAAAGGTAATGACTAAAACATGAATGCACAATAAAAGCAAAGCAAAATTATGAAATGCATAATGAATCCACGCCAAGCAGGTTTGTTTGTTGGCTTTTCAGGCAACAGCAACATTTCCAGCAAGCACCCCAGTCACATGGGATGCAGAATGCAATGCAAAACCTATCCGCATGTGCACATTTCATCAATTAATAGAACACAACACATCTCCCTCCTAAAGAAAACAAAACTTGGATGGGAGCAACCCCTAGAAAAAAACAAATCTCAAGATGTACAAAAATAATTAACTAAAATACTAACTAAACTGAACAGCTAAAACAAAATGCAAAAATGCTATATGAACAAAGTATTGCTTCTTTGTAATGGCTTTAACATTAGATTTTTTTGGGCACTATTCCATCAGATAGTGTGACCTAGATAATCGACAGATTTCTTTTAACATTTTGCAGTTGCATCCCTTGAGTCAACCCATGTTCTTTTAACCTATCATGCACTTCAATGATATGTTGTAAGTGCACCCCCCCCTGTCCTAGAGAAAATCAAAATATCACCCTGAAAGCATTTCACAAACTTGTCAACATCTCTAAATATATGAAACCATGTCCTCTGAAACAGACACTGCAGAGGCTAGACCTGAAGGGATTCTGGAAAATTGATACAAACTTTGTGGCGTAATGAATGCTGATGACTGTTTAGACTCTTCAGAGTGTATCATTTGATGGTACAGTGCTTTGAGGTCCAAAAGATTTTTTTCCACACCCTCCAACGTAGAAACTGTCATTGATTTTGGCCAATAGTTGACAATATACTAATAAACTAGAATTCATATCCCTCAAATCAACGCAAAACCTACTTTTTTTTCCCATCTGGTTTGCAAACAAGAAGTAAAGGAGAAACCCATTTAGCCGGTTCAGTTTCTTCAATTATACTATCTTGACCAACCCATCCAATACCTCCTTCAGTTTCTATCTCACATTGATGGTTACCCTCCACCCCCCCTCCCCCTCAATTTCTGCTTAACCACTACGACATTGCTCTTAATTTTTATCTTGTGTAAAACATCTTTTAATTTATCCAGTTTATCAGTGAACACCTCTGGAAACCGTTTTGACCTATTTTTTTCCACTGCTTTCATCAGTGCACAGAACATGTTCTTCAACCCCATTATCGCATAACAACTGCTGCTTTGAATCAGGGATTCAATATTATCTCCAACTTCCGCTGAACCTCCAGGCAAGCACACTCGCACCTTTCCAGCTTCTTAAAGATTAATCTCTGTGCTTCTCTCCTTAAATTCCAACTTCACACATACCCAACCGTATCAATGGTAGAGCCTCAAAACTCTCAGCATTGACATTTGAAGGTTGCAAGCAGTCTATATCAAAAATTCCTTCAAATCTTTCCTTGAATTCTCCTTGATGATTATGGTCCGTGGAGAAGCCATTTCTGCCATAAGATTCAGTTTCACATCAGTAACTTCAACCAGACATCTAGGTGGATTTTTCACCATTCCTTCATCCAAAGCCTCACCAGCCTCTTGTAAAGAAACACAATTTTATTACTGCTGTCTGCAATTTTCCAGCACTCACGCAATGGTCTCACTGCACTCGCATCTGCAATACACAACACTTTACCACATGTCTAACTAGGATTTTTCCTAATATCCCTGCAAACATTTGCAAAATGCCCCCCATGACTGCACTTCTTGCATTCTCTGAGCAGCAGGACACCACGTGTATGATGCCATATGTGTACTACTTCCAAGCGCATCCCCCCCCCTCACCACGGTTTTTCTGGTCTCCAACCAACTTGAAAATGATTTGGCTTGGCTCACTCGCATTGGCGCCATTTGTACGAGCTTCATCAGAAAGGTTAACTCATCAAATATCCTTAGCTGACCCTACATATATACTGGTGCCTTTCCCAGTTATCAATTTTTCAGATATTTCTAAAGCCTTCACTGTGTTTATGGCATCTTGCAATTTAGGATCACCCATAACTGTTCATGGGTTTTCTTATCTGTCACGCGCAATATAATCTGGTCCCTTCTCTCATCTGACATAGTACTGAAACTCATGGATAACACCAGTAAAGCTATGAAAACCTAATCAAAAGACTCCATCCTGTTGCTCTCTTCTATAAAACCTGAGCCTATTAATTGCTGTGCTAGTAGAGGGTTTAAACTTTAACTCTATTCTCAGAAGCGCTTCTCTGTATATTCATTTTTTTCTTGACCATTTGGAGGCACTACTTGGGGCAAGGACCTAAAAACAACTTGTCCCTGTGAACCAAGACAATATAAAAGAATATATATTTCTTTCACAATGCGGCCTTTAGCTCCCCATCTTTGGCTTTCGTGTAAGTAATAAACTCCTCCTTCCATCTAATCCAGGGAATAGGAGGTTCTCCTTTGTTTGGCTGGTGTGTTCAACTGTACAGCGTCAAATACCAGCTTATAACCGTCCCTAAGAAATCTGTGAAAAATAGAAAATTGTACCAAACGTTTCCCAACAGGCGCTGTCTGTTAGGTCATACCAGGCAAACTATAATAAGTATTGACCAAATCCTGAAAACTTCACAGGAAAAACGATTAAAAACAATAGGCAAATCTTACACTCTGGATGGACATTGGTGTGCGAGTCACCGATCAATATATTTGCATTGAAGAAGTGTGCATATCACTGTGGAAGAACTGTGTGGTGCCCAAAGGAAACAAACCGTATGCTTCCACAGCTGATAACTGATAATGATTGAAGAATGGTGTGTGTATCGCCATGTGCCGGCAAAATAGCAATAGCGCCCGTGGTCAGGGTACGCAACGCTCAATAACCGGTGTGTGTGTCACTATTGTGGGACCAAAGCAAGAAGGTGCCCCCTCTTTAGCTGTATGCTACGTCAAACACTGCACGTAAACAGCGGAGTGTCGTCCCCGCTACCCTCCATCTCGCCCCCATGGCTCTCTTGCGGCTTCCTCACAAATTCCTGGAGAAATGCAGCCTAAAGAACGGCAGGCAAACGCTCGAAGTGAGGAGTGTGCCACAAATGTTACTTATTTTCAAAATACTCTGCGATACTGAAGAGTCACAAATGCGGTGCAAAATGCACATCCAAACACCATGGAACACTCTCTTGCCTATACAAATAAGAGCAGCGCGGTGTCCCAGCCTAGTAAATCCAATAAAGTAAATACGATCCAATGAAGTACCACAATAATTCAAATATGGGTTTGCAGGAGGTAATCTGTTCCTGTGCTGCAATCAATAACTGGGTACGTCTTTCACTCGCCGCGGTTGTAAAATCCCAAATCCATATTGAATCCACACCAGGAAAGTTTGTTTGTTGTGTATTCAGTCGTCACAGCAATACGTCCAGCAAGCAGGAAAGCTCAAGATGAACTGCTCGTCTCCTACATTCTATGAATGCAAAACGTATCAGGATGTGCACGTGACATCAATTCATAGAATACAATAAAAATGAATTGCCCATAATGATGTGGATGGTAAAACAAAGCATAGCAAGCCAACTAGTCAATCAAAGACACAATTGGTATTTTTTTAAATTATTTTATGACATGTCCTAAATATTAAAAACAATTGTGTGTTTAGTCTTATATATGTCAACCAATGTACCAAATAACGCAGTGTCAGTTCCTCATTAAATTGTCAGATAACGCAGAGCGAACGGTTTCGAGTGAAATATTTAGAAGGCCACTGCCTTTTGATATGTCAGACTTACAAAACGTTCATCTACGACGGAAGAATAAATGACACCGATGATTTGAACCTTATTTGATAACGTGTAAAAAACGCAAACATAAGCAGGCAAGAGATCAACTAGTCATCTTAATAAGAGACAATGTAAGGAAATTGTTCCCAACATACTAAACTGAATACATAAAAAACATATGAAAGAATAACAAATTTGAAATAAATGCTTTGCCCACAAAGAAAAATTGAAACTGGATAGTAGAAAGAAAATCATATCCGATGCTGGAAAAGGATTATTCTGATGGAAACAAGCTGTTATGAATGAATTACGTAGATCAAAACTGCTTCAGTGGAGTTAAGTGGGTCACCATATTGCCACATTTGAATTGGGCAGTAGTGCAACGTGAAATATAATGTAGGTTTCTGAGTATAACAGAATGATGAACAAATTGGCACTTACACCATCAATTGTGAATGTGTTACTGTGGAGAGCAAGAAAACCAGTGGAAAATGTACATTTTAAATAATTTGTTACATATGTTCACTAATGGGAGATATGCATATCTTTAAAGAAAATGTGCTTGCGCTGGGTTTGACCAGCATGACTTTTCACGTGATGGGGCTTTTAGTTTCAACATACAATATTGCAAATTAACATCTAATAATTTAAGAGTTTTCAGAATTATTTGCTGATCTTGGCAAGTTGCATGGCACCCAAATCGCTTTACACATAACTGAAGCTAAATGTCAGTAGCTGGAAACATAATAATCAGGATACATAGACATCTGAACGCCCATGTGTAGAGAGAGGGGTAGGCAAAGTCCACTACAGAAAGATATTGTAGAACCAGTTGCTTCTAGACTGACTTCTGGTTTCCCCTGTTGTGGGGCCAATCAAAGTGAGAAACCAGATTGAATTTGTGTAGGCATCTGTAAACGTAATTTACCGAGAAGCCACCCAGGCCAACCTTGGGAGGCGGTTAGTTGTCTAAATGGAGCCATAGTATTTTCTAAGTTAAATGTATGAATTGGATACAATTAGTTGGAATCTCTCTGCAGCATCACGTTTTCAACTTGTGGGGTTGTTTCAATACAAAATAAAATCTATTTGGAAATATCTGTGGGTGTGGAAATTGAAGACTTCTTGAGAAAAGGTTTTGGACCAGTAAACAATTGTAAATTTCACAAAAAAATGGAACTGCATTTGTTGTTTACACTTTTTTTCAAAGCTAGGAGTGCACCCTGACACTTCAAAAATATAATCCCATACCAACTGATACCTCTGAAGTGAGATCTTTACTGGGCAGGACTAGTTAAAGCTCACAATACCTTCCCCAATTAGCCGCAAACAGTGCACCACTAAGAAAGGACAAAACTTTAGTTGGACTCAACATTTGCGAACAATCGTTTAATACAATGCATGAGAAAGTGACATCAGGAAATAACTTGGCTGGCTTGGATTCTAATTTGTGCACTGAATTAACCAAAGATGTGAGTCCATTTGGATTGGGCACCATTCTAGCACCGTATAAACCTGGAAGACTCCTGATGAAGAGTGGTGTCCTGCTAGTACACTGAAATAGAACAGGAATATTCCCACCTAGCAATGCCATAGGTCTCACATAAAGAAAGTTTGAGCTATTGGTGTTGTAAATGTCAAATTTTTTATTTATGTGTTGGTTTTGAAAATAGCAATTATTAGCTTTCTCATTTACAATGCCAATAGTTATATACTTTTGCAAATGTGACACCTATAGCATTTGTAATGCAATATGTGTTGTGTTTACGCGACTTACATGTATTGCTATTACAAATACCAATGGCTTTTTAAAAAATAATTCATACTTCAATAAAAGTTATTGTAATTTATAATGGCAATAGCGTAAACTTTTCTAAATAACTTTTGTGAAGCTTATGTTCAGTGTATTTTATTGTGATGAAAATCCAAGAACAGAAGTGAAATATTAACATCTTTTTGTGACATTTGTAATAAAGCTTGAAACATTGAGAGAACATATTTGAACCAGTGATGCTGTGGTGGTGCTGAGTGATGCTGGGGTTGCGCTGAGTGATGCTGGGGTTGCGCTGAGTGATGCTGGGGTTGCGCTGAGTGATGCTGGGGTTGCGCTGAGTGATGCTGGGGTTGCGCTGAGTGATGCTGGGGTGGCGCTGAGTGATGCTGGGGTGGCGCTGAGTGATGCTGGGGTGGCGCTGAGTGATGCTGGGGTGGCGCTGAGTGATGCTGGGGTGGCGCTGAGTGATGCTGGGGTGGCGCTGAGTGATGCTGGGGTGGCGCTGAGTGATGCTGCGGTGGTGCTGAGTGATGCTGCGATGGCTCTGAGTGATGCTGCTGTGGTTGTGGTGGTTCTGTGGTTGTGGTGGTGTTGTGGTGGTGCTGTGGTTGTGGTGGTGCTGTGGTTGTGGTGCTGAGTGGTGCTGTGGTTGTGGTGCTGAGTGGTGCTGTGGTTGTGGTGCTGAGTGGTGCCGTGGTTGTGGCGCTGTGGTGGTGCTGAGTGGCGCTGTGGTGGTGCTGAGTGGCGCTGTGGTGGTGCTGAGTGGCGCTGTGGTGGTGCTGAGTGGCGCTGTGGTGGTGCTGAGTGGCGCTGTGGTGGTGCTGAGTGACGCTGTGGTTGTGGTGCTGAGTGGCGCTGTGGTTGTGGTGCTGTGGTTGTGGTGCTGAGTGGCGCTGTGCGACGACTGTGTGTTTGACTAGGCGGACAATATTCATTTACACCCAGTTCAAATAGGTTAGCGAGGGAAGCTTTTGAAACCGTTTTTTTTTTTCTTCATTTGTCTGTTTTGGTTGTAACCCAATATAAGCCTAATACCTCCTGTTTTCTCCCCTCTGACTTTTATGCGGGATAACTTTACTTGTAATCATTGCCTTAAAGAAAATATTTTACGAAGGCGCAACACTGCTCACGCTGTGAGATGTGTAACTCCAGAGGAACAACATTTGAGTCCACATTCTGCGCGAAGTAAGCCAGACTTTAATAAGGAAATGCCGGAGCCGGGAGGACTCCGGGGGCGCGGGAGACAGGGGCTCGTTTCCTGGCCAGGCATGTGGAAAGTGGCAAACAATTAAGACAGGCGCTCATCAGAAGGCAAATAATGCATGCTCTTCTATAATCTGCTAGTTTTCCCATTACGATTTGAGGTTTCTGCAAAATGAAACAAGTTGAAGGGAGCAGTTCAGTGTCTGTGCTAAATTTAACCAAAAATAATAAAACATGAAATGTGCTCTGTCTTCACTTCTGTCACGTGAGACCCCCGAGCTGTCCAGCCGCACCGGCAGTGAAAAGACTAACACATGCCGTCAAGAACTAAAGAAAGTTACAGGAAGCATATGCACAGTTTGTGCTGCAGCCTGCCTTGTTGCTCTGCTGGTGGCGACCACGGGAGAGTGCGCTGTGCATGAGAGAAGTTTTATTATAAGCCTCCTGAAGGTTGCAAGTGTGCGGCACGAAGGTTATGTTGTTTTATGATCGAGACGCCACTTATGTTTGTTTTATTGCCTTTGAAGCCGGCTTTTGCATCATTGCAGAGCAGACTGCATGTGCGCCGACTCTCTCTGTGGATGTGCCTGTGAGTGAAAAACGTGTTATTTAAAACTGAAATTGACGGATCTTCAAATTGAGACCTGTTTCATGGTTGACGTTTGCTCCCAATTAATAGAACACGGCAATGACAAAAGTCACGAAGAAAGAAGGAAGAGAAGCTACTATTAAAAGGAATTAAACATTTCTGAAAAACGGAAAGGCATGCTGTCAACTGTTTTTGATAGCTTCCGAAGTGGTGAGAAAAGCTGTGATCAAATGTAATAATAAAAAGGGCTTGCAGCGTGAGATTAGACAAAGCAGTACCCTGGGAGGGGGGAGGATGTTGAAAGACACGGCCTGGCGGCCGTGAAAGTGAAAGTACGGCCGGTCGTGGGCAGCAACAGCAGGGGTGAATAATTAGCGGGAAGGAGAAATGCCGGAGGCCGAGCGCACGCTGGGGGAAGCTTCAGCTTCCTGTGGGAGGAAGGCTGATGGCTTTGATGTGGACGCGCTTTCCGCTCGAATGCACCACACGAACTATAGGAAATCCGCAATGGTTTCAGACCTTGGTTTGGCCTCTATACTCTCGTCCTATTATCCCTTGCGGGATTAATAGGCGAGACCTAAAAAGAATGTACATCTGTTGTTTAAGCTTGGAAGCAATATCGCTTATTTATTTTTGGCGAGTCATTCATTATATTCTCAGCTGGAGTGCTTTTAACCAGATTTGGAAATCATAAATGACAGAACCTTCAAGGATAGAAAGATGTCATTCTATGTACCACTAGCGTGTACAGGGGACCTTGGAGTTCTATGGCTGTAGTGCAACTGAACATAGTCAAGACTATATTCAACAGTCCACGCTAGTTTTGCAGCAACATCTCATGGAGACTTCAATTTCCACCCCCAACAAACCCTCAAAGGACCCTAATCTGACAGAGCCACCTCGAACCTTCCCCCACTACCTACCCCCCTAGTCCCCCCCCTTATCTTTCATCCGCCAGACTGATCAGCATTTTTGTGTTTAACTGTTTATCCCCAGAATGTATTCAATAAGGCCATGTTTGTACTTTGGATAAGCATTGTACTTCTAATAGCTTGTAATATGCATTATTATTCGATATGTCTTTCTTTCTTTTTTTAAATCTGGATAAACTCACGTTTTACAGGCAAGGGAGAGACGTTTGTTTAATTGTACACTACATTACTCACCCTTGAAAGAAACAGTTGTTACCTAGTGCCCACTTTGAAATTGCCAAAGAAAATCCCACATGATCCCTTGTAGTAGGAACTGAAAAGCACCTGCTTGAGCTTTAAAAAGAAACCACTCCTGATCCATGCCCCTGTGGCCTTCCCGCTGTATTCTACAGCAGCCCAGAGTTCCAGGGCAGTAAGGGCTTGCTAGGCTCCAAGTGTATCAATGAGAGCCCTTACCACTGTGTACTGTGGCGTAACCATAGTAATTATATTGAAAAGCGTGACCCTGAGTTGGGGAACGTCCCCTGGTCACAGCTGTGACCCCTGGTTGGGGTTAAATTGTTCAATCCTTGGTTTATACTAAAAAATGTAGATAACCATCCGCTGTTTCTTTAGTTGTACTCCGTAGTTCTTTATTTTCCCAATTAGAGTTGATATGCACTCCAATTACTTGTTATTTCAATATCCCAATACATGTTGCTTCTTTTGCCAATGCATTTCGGCTATACATAGCAACATGTATTGGGATATTGAAATAACAAGTAATTGGAGTGCATATCAACTCTAATTGTGAAAATAAAGAACTACTGAGTACAACTAAAGAAATAGCGAATGGTTATCTAAATTTTTTAGTATAAACCCAGGATCGAACAATTGAACCCCAACCGGGGACACAGCTGTGACCAGGGGATGTTCCCCAACTCAGGGTCACGCTTTTCAATATAATTATTATGTGTACTACGCAGTACACTCTCAAGGAGCACGCAACAAAAACAAAACTGGGATCACACTGGTTGTACAAGTGTACATTTAACATTATCGTAACCATAGTAATAAAATATAAGACAAGCACCAAAGATGCTGCTTTAGCACTTGACCCCAAGTTCAGCTGGCCAAAGCCCCACCACTCCCCTTCTCCCCAGAAGGTGGTCTGGGAGACAAAGTGATGCTCATGACTAGCTCAGCTGGTCATGAGGTACACTGCTCGTGTGCTCATGACGAGCTGAGCTCGTCATGACTGCGCCCGTTTTCATTATGGCCCAACACAGGAGAAGGATATCATCAGCAGGGATGGTGTTACGTTATTTTGCAACCAGGGCTTTTAAGTAAGAGAGAATTTTATGCTTTCTCCTAACACGAAACAAAATACTGCACGCATCCGCTGAGTGCTTTTTTGTTGATTTAGTCGCTTTGCCAGGCACACTGTTGGAGGTCCGGGGGACAGTAACTCACCACATAACCTGAAGTGGAGGATTCTTGCCTGGACCGCAGCGGCCGAAGTTCTGCTTATCCTGACAAGCTTATCAAAGCTCTCCTCCTCTAGGTAGCACTTCTATTGTACAGCGATACCTCCAGCACTCTCCTCCAGTGGGCAGCTTCATTCAAAGTGATTATTACAAAACCTCTCTTTCTATTGAGATGCAGAACTTTCCCTAGGTTACTGTCCCTGAATCTTGCATGTGTAAGTGGTTGTCAGTGAATCCAAACCCAGAGCTCCACGGTCTTACTTGATCTCCAGTGGTGTGGGACACGAAATTCTGGTTGCTGAGAGAGCCAGACACAAAAACTGGTGGCTTCTATTCTGTATCTAAACCTGGTTTGCGTACAGTGTTTGTAGTCTGGGACCAGTTTTAAGCAGTTCCTGATATTAGACTATACAAGATTTTGCTTAAATTTACCCATTTAAAGCGAGGCGTGGGTGAGACCTATTTTTAAATAAAGCCTTTACTCCAAGCACAACTGCATCAAAATGTTCCCATTCCATCTACTCCGAGGGTTCAGAAGTTTTGACTTCCAGATACTTAACCAATATTTTCTCTAGATCAGTCTCATGTTGGCTAGTCCATCTCTTTGGCTTGCTTATAAACCTAACCGTGTACCCTCAACTGAATCCCTATTCTTTCAGGACCACCTTGGTCTGATTTCAAGGAGTTTGAAATAGACCACTGTCTGGTTGGGTTTAAGTGCTGTATTTTCTGTAGTTGAGGTCTATAGGGGATTTGAGATTGATTGTTGGATACAGTGGGTGTGCTTTAATAATTAATGCATCAGCCTGTTAGAGCCGATTAGATGTGAGTAAAGGTTTTGCCGAAGTATCTATTTTGTGACTGCTTTGATTTGTTTGCCAGTAGCCTGCTATGGGTTTAAGTGAGTGTATTAACTGAAGCATGTGGTAGTGCACATCTACTGTGCAATGTTGGGTCTATTTGTAAGGAATTCCATTTAGGAAGTTCTATTGATTGGTTGGTAAATGAGGTGCTGGGTAGTCAACAATATAGCCTGTCTGGGCTGTGCTGGATTTAAGTGGGGGTTATACTCTGTTGTTTCTTAGTGGGTAGTGCTGTTACGAGCAAAACTGGACAGAGCCCAGGGACATGCGATGATGATTCATCTGGCCTTTTGGAAAAGGCAGAGCAGTGGGTGACCAGTCTAGTGTTGAACCTCCCATATGCCCCTGCACTGAAGCACTTTCAGCTTGCTTCACCGAGGATATTTTATCTCCCTGTCGGTTCTAATCAACGTCTTCTGTCACTGAAATCATACATAGTTGTAACAATCTCTTTAACCTGCAGCAATCCGGCCGCAATCCGCTCTTACAGCTAGCCAGAGATGGGGTAGGAATCGCAACTGTGGCTTCATTGGTATGCTGCTCTGACGTGCACAAGTTGCAGTGAATGCCACCTTTCTACTCTGTTTAATAGGTTGACTCCGTACGAAAGAACCTTGATTTAAAACCTTTTAAATGTTCCCCAGCTGAGTCATTTTCACATTTGTAATTTTATTTTGTGCAGTTTTTAGTAAACATTTTCCATTCCAGTATAGACTTCCGGTTTCTTCTATGTGTTCAGTGCCAAAGAAAGAAGATCCTAGACTCCTTCACGTTTACCCCCTTGCTCCCCTTACCTCTGTCTCCAGGGTAGCCTTTAGGCACAGACCGGTCCACAGCCCCTGCCAGTAGCATTTTACCCTGTGTCTCCACGCTCTCAGAAGTCCTGCTCTTTCAGGTATTCCATTCTTTCTCCCTCCGTAACGAGTCCGAAGGCGGGGTGTGGTCTCAGCTCGAGGGAGACCATTGTCATTTTACAAGGCCCTTGTAGGGTTGCATGGCCTGGCTGCAGGGGTCCTGCATGGGTTCCACTGTAGTGTCACCTGAAGCCCATTAGAGGGCAGTGTTTGCCTCCTATAGCACATTTCAAGCTGGCGTGTTGCCTCCGCTTACCTTCAACAGTAAGATGCTGTCTTATTGTCAGGCGGCAAGCTTGGAGACCTGCAGGCATTCCTGAAAGAGCATGCTGCCAAGCAGACTCCTCCAAGGTACTCTTACTTTTCCTGCTTCGGTATCACTCCTCACTGCCTCTTCCATGCGTGTACTTTCTTTTCAGACCCGGCATTGCTGTCGCAACCCAGAGGAGCTACCATGGGAGTATACCACAGGTGCTAATGGCTACTGCTTGCAAAACACAATGCAGACTTCTAGCTTTAGAATAAGCTTTGCTGAATTTTGATCCGCTCAGAAACTTCTGAAAGCTTTATTTGTGGAACGAGTGTTGGCCGCCCAGCTCCAGTGGGTCAAGATCCCTTTGGTGCTAGGTCTGCTCTGAGAGTTTGAGACGAGTGTGGAAGAAACTGTTTCACAGTGGGTTGTGCAAGGAGCACTTTCTGCCTTCCAGCTCCAGTGAATTTGGCAACTGAAATACGGTCAAGAAAACAAACCGTTCCGAAACCTTTCTTCACTGCCATGACTGACTGTGAAGAAGGCAAGTGCTTGCTCTTTAGACACCGGTCAAGTCCATGCCTTCCAATTCACACATAATCTATTATGGAATTTATCCTTTAAACTTCCTGCTAGAGTTCAAATTAATATATATATATATATATATATATATATATATATATATATATATATATATATATATATATTTATTTAGATTTTTCCTATGCAATCTTTTAAAGGTAGATGATAAACTTTCTTTTTAAGCAAATGTTCTGGTTGGGCATGTCTGGACGTGTTTGCTATTGGGCCGGTCGTATTCTGTATTTAGGTCCATCGGCCCATCTTCTGCAGAACCATTGCCATGTTGCTCGATATCTGGTAACCGGGTGAACCAGGAAAGGTTATTTGCGTTTATTTTCCTTGATGAATCTATGGGTGGCAGACATGGCCCAGGCAGAGCCATCTTTTGCTATCTGTGTGTTGGGGGTCTAGTCCTGTTTTGTTGATGGAGAAACAAATAGGTTTCAAAATCTTGTAAAGATGGTTGGCAATCTGCCATGAGAGCGTTGTTTGACACTAGGCCTTTGGTGTCGGATTGTGTGGGGGACTCTGTGTCCTTCCATGGAGAGAATGGTGAGGCATCTATGTATAGTCTTGTGGAAGTGTGAGAGACTGACTGAACTCATTGGAGTGTTCTGTGACAGACCTTGTGGGAATATCGGTGACTGCCAGGCGTGGTCTTTGGATTAGTGGGGAATGGTGGGGTTGCCATTTAATCGTGTCGAAATTAAGAAGGGCTCTGTTCAGTTACTGTAGAGGTTAGGAAGGCACTGTCGAGTCTTGTGGGTGGGGCAAAGTACCTCTTTGGTCGTGGATTTGTCAGGAATACCCTATCTGTTCCAGTGAATTTGGTCAGTCCTCTTAGGTTGCCTTGCAGGTTCATGGGAGAATCCTCTACATGTTCTCTGGAAGAGTCAAGGAGTCCCTCTAGGTTCTTCTGAAATATATGTTGCATGGGGTGTTGGCTGCCTGTGCTTATGGATTGAGTGGGGAGCTCTGCATGATCTTGATTTGAGTTGCCCCATCCGACCCCCCATGAGGTAGTCTGGGTTCTGCCCTATCCAAAACTGGGTGATTTGTATTGCCGCCTTTGCTCGAAGTCCTCGTGGTTGGGGATAGGTGTGTTCCTTAGGCTACACAAACTGGTATAAAATGTGTCAACCTGAATGGGTCTTGGGTGTATCATTCCCATTAGTAACCTGCTGTCTTTGATTTTCCACCAGGTGAAAGACATGGACGTTGATTATTGAAGCAAGGTTTCCGGTCTTCTCGTCCTAGAAAAATTGAAATGACGGAAGAGGAATCTGACGAGACGGTACTGTACATTGAGCATCACTATGTGTGCTCGGAGTGTGGTGCGGTGCATCCCAGCCTGAAAGAGGCGCTGCTCCACCAGCAGAGCCATACTCTCATGCACCAGTATGAGGTGGTGGAAGTTGATGAAGCAACAGAAGATGGTGGGGCACTCTTCCATAGTGTTGGTGTACAAGAGAACCAGTACCAGTGTTTGGAGTGTGGGCAGCTGCTGCTCTCCCCGGAGGAGCTCCTTGAGCACCAAGAGATGCACATGAAGCTGCTAGCTCCTGAGGGGAATGAACACACCTCTGGGTCACCAGTGCTGAGCCAAAGCGAGATCCGCTATGAATGCACGGAGTGCAAGGTCCTGTTTGATGCCCAGGATATGTGGATAGCCCATCAGCAAACCCACCAGAAGCAAGCACAGCCTCCTCGAGTCCTGCTGGAACCCTCCCTTAAGAAACCAGCTCTGCACAATGCAACAGAACAGGTTGTGGAAGTTGTGGACGTCCCTCCAGTGGCAGTTGCTGAAGTGCCTCCAGTGACAGTGGAGCACGAAGGGCCGACTGACGTCTCCAGCCAGCAGTACTTCTGCAGCAGTGCTGCCCTCAGCCAGGCGCTTGTGCAGCTGGAGCACTCTTACAAGAAGAATCAGGGCCATGATGGTGGAGGCTCATCTCCTGGCACTATTGAGCTCCTACTATACAAGTGCTCGGAGTGCACACAGCTCTTTCAAACGCCGAACGAGTTCCTGGAGCATCAAGGGACTCATTTTGTCACTTCAGCTGCCTCCGAACCCATTAGCAATACTTTCCCTAACCAGAATGGACTCGCGAGCCCTGGGGAGCATCAGATCACTGAAGATCTTCTGAGTGGGGAGGAGGTGACCCCAGTCCAGGCAGCAGATCAAGGCCTTGATACTATGACAAATGACCACAGCTATGAACTGAAAAACAACTTCCTCATGTCTGTCCCTGAAAATGAAGTCACCAAGTCTGACATCCAGGAGAGAAGCACAAAGAGGCTGAAGCGAGAGCCTGTCCCACAGTACCAGTGCAGCGAGTGCCTTGCCCAGCTCTTCTCCTCACAGGAGCTGCAGGTGCATCTCCAGTCTCACCGGCAAGGTCCCTTCAACTGCCCTCTGTGCAGTAAGGTTCTGCAGACTTTAGCCTCCCTGGGAGAGCACATGGAAGCCCACAGCACAGAATCACACTACCTGTGTGTCGAATGTGGCCTTGGTTTTGGATCGGAGGCCATCCTACTTGCACATCGCAAGACTCACACTACCAATCCGCTTTACATGTGTGAATGTGGCAAAAGTTTCATTAACATGACCAAATTTCTTTACCACCGCCGCAGCCATGGACAAAAGGACAAAGAACTGGCAGAAGTTGGGGCCGATCCATCTAGCTGTACAACAAACGTCGGCCAAGAAGACTTGAAAATAGAGGAACCCTGCTTGTCTACTCCTGACTACAAAGTGATTTCCTCTGAGGGCGGCGAGCAGATTTTCCGTTGCATGGAGTGTGAGAAAGACTTCTGCAAGCAGGTGCAGTTAGTGCGCCACCAGCGTTTTGTACATACGCTTGAGCGGCAACACAAGTGCCATGTCTGTTGCAAGATGTTCAAGAAGCAGTCCCATGTACGCAACCATATGCTTATCCATACCGGTGAGCGACCCTTCCAGTGCTTGGACTGTGGCAAATCTTTCAATTCACAGGCCAACCTGCTGCGGCATCGCCTCACCCACACCGGAGAGAAGCCTTTCAAGTGTGAATTCTGCAGCAAGGCATTCACACAGTCTTCTACGCTCCAACAGCATCTTTTTGTGCATGGCCAGCAATACCCTTACAAGTGCCAGGAGTGTGGCATTAACTTCCACCGTCCTTACCGGCTTCTCATGCATCGCTACCATCATACGGGTGAGTACCCCTACAAGTGCAAAGACTGTGAAAAGTCCTTCCTTTTAAAGCGCCTACTAGAAGTGCATGAACTGAGCCATCTAGGCTTGGAGCCGCATAGCTGCACAGACTGTGGGGCCACTTTTGCCAGCTCCCTACGGTTGCAGGAGCACAAGTGCAACCTGACTGCTGGGAAATTTGAATGCATGACATGTGGCAAGAAGGTGAACTCAGCTGCTCGATTAAAAACTCATGAGCAGCTTCACAGCAGTGGGCAGCCCCTTAAAGAAAGGAAAGTAGGCCAGAGGATGCCAAAGTGTGATGTGCTGCATGCCACACAGACAGCAGAGCGCCGGATCCCAGCAGTCAAGTCCTTCGAGTGCCCAGACTGCCTTAAGATGTTTAGTACAGAGACTTCCCTCCATGTCCACCGACGCATCCACACAGGTGAGCGGCCATACCCCTGCCAAGATTGTGGTAAGGCATTCCGACAGTCCACACACCTCAAGGACCACATGCGCCTGCACACGGGAGAGAAACCCTTCAAGTGTGAAGTGTGCGACAAGGCGTTCACAATCGCCATGCGTCTTTCTGAGCACAGACGCATCCACACTGGGGAGCGGCCGTACACTTGTGCAGAGTGTGGCAAAGCCTACCGCTCCTTCTCAAACCTATGGAAACACAAGAAGATCCACCGCAGCCAGACACCGGCACCGCCCACCCATGCCACAGACTACTCCAACACCGTCACGATCCTAGAAACAGTGGAGTCGATCCCTATTGAGAGCATTGAGATTTACCCTGTATCCCTGGGACAGGACATTCACTTTGAGAGCATTCAGGTGGAAAACGTCCAAATGAGTGTCCTATGAGGCTGCAAACACCCGCTTTCTATTTTGTCTTGTTTATTTCCAGCCACCCATCCTCCCATCTCAAACTGGTCTTACTTGGCATCACTTCTTCTGGGTGCATTATGAACTTAGTTTCTTTTTTTTTCATGAACTGTTTTTTGGATCTCATTAACTGAGACTTCAAGTTTTGTTATTTACAATGAAAACTTTGTGTTCAAAATTAAAAATATATATTAAAATAAGAGGCTTTTTTTAAAGAAAAAATCTGAGAATTATAATGTGTTTTTCATGTTTTGGTTTGTAGAGATAAAAGAATTAACATTTGTTTTGAGTTTGTTGACCGTGAATACATTTACTCCTCTTACCTCTTACATGGTTAGGGTGCCACTGCTGAACATGGAAACAAGTGTTATTTGTCAGTCATCCATGGTACTTAGTGCTTATGCTTTCCTATCCTCTCCTTGCCCATTTCTGTATAGTTAAAATGGAGGTGGACGCGCCAAGCTGCCATTCTGCGCATGTGTGAAGGCTCTTGTAAATCTGCGTCAGTGGTAGCGATGGAAAGGTTCCTAGCGGTAAGAAGCAAAGCAGCACTGCGCTTTGCTGGTTGCCTCGAAACTGTTGCTGATGGAGGTTTAGTTTAGAAAGTTGATTTGACCCGGTGAGAACAACGTGGGCTAAAACTCTGTGAGACATATTCGTGTTTTATGGGGTAGTGAGCCTACTATTGTGAAGTGGTATGGTGGGCATGATCGAAATATTTTTTTTAAAGGCCTGGTCAAGTACCACCTATTGGTATAGGAAAAAATGGACTATTAAAAATACATGACAAAGAACTAAAACCTCTATTTTGCATCCATGTCTGGTATGGTTGAAAAGGGTAAGGAAGTCACTTCCACCCTTATTACTACTGGCCGATATGTTTCAACCCTTGTACGGTCCTGAAGAGGCACCATGGGCTTTCATTAGTTAGATCAGTAGTTTGGGCTAAGTTTACAAGCAACGAATATGCATCACTCAGAAGTCTGCAGCTCCACTCCAGATAGACATTGGGGGCCTTCACCTTAGCTGGTCACCACTCTGCAGTACATTTTGCAGTGGATTTGGAAAGCCGTTTGACCCAGGTGATGTAGCTGTGCAAGGAGTTTACTGGCACAGTTTGCTGTGACAGATCTTTTGTGGAGGACACTGGATTTATCACAGACCAGCAATCTGTATACACAGTCCAGCTCTCTAACCCCGTTGGAAAGAGGAGGATATGTAGGGGAAGTTTACACAGTGGCATCTCTCTGGGCACTAAGCTCTTAAAACCATTTCAGGAGGAGGTAAATTGGCATTTAAGGTCGGCATCATCCATGCCTTAACTAGTCTAGTAAGGGGGAAGAAGTTGCAAGGAAACATAAAATGGATAAAAGCGTTTTTAAAAAGTATAAAAAAATAAAATTAAAAGGGCGGGGAGAGAATTGGTTACTCTAAATAAAGAGGACCCCTCTACACAATCAGCCACCAGGATTCAAATAGGTGACATCAAAACGCTGAGAAGGTCTACTGTGTGTGTGTCTGTGTGCGCACACGCGTGCGCTCTGCAGGACCTACTTCATGAATGGAATACAGAGTTATCTTCTAAGGATATTCCATTGAGGATAAAGATTCTGTCCTAGAAACCCACTGGGTAGCCTTGGCCTTCTGAGGACTGTGGCCTCCTTCCGAGGAGGCTGCCAACTGATCATCACCCTTGTATATCCTCCTTGTGTAGGATGCCATATGGAGTATTCCGTTCAATCATTCGCCTTGTGTCTAATATTGGTGGCCTCCAGTGGCACAATATACACACTATGGCCACTGCCACTGACGTGGCAACTGACCTATGCATGTGAGCATTGACTCCTGTGACATGTATAATGTAGTATGGCCATATTTGTACAAGGTGATCATTGTAACAATTTGAAGATCTATCCCATAGGCTCTCCATATCCCAGACAGCCTTGAAGAAATGGGAAATCCAGTACCACATGTGCAACATTTTGAAATATGCAAATTTAGGGCTCCCTTCCTGGGACGCGTGTCATGGGACAATAGCAGTGAGGACCAACCTTCCATAGAGTCTTTCAGGTCACGTTCATATTGCTGTTAGAGATGTAACTCGACTACTGTCTACTTAGAAAGGAGCTCATCCATTCTTATGCTGTAAATTCCAGAAATTCCTCCACTAAACATGTCTCGGGTCATGCATAACCCGCAAGGTGTGACGAGGAGAGCTAAAGAGAAGTGGCTTTCTCAGTGGTCGCGCAGTGTGAACATGCGGCGTTGCAACTCATGGAAATCATTCAGTCAAGAGAGTGAGGGATTTAAGAGCCATTCTGAAGTAACATTTCTAATCTATCACTTACATTATTCACAGTGTATTTGGTTGTCACAAATCAGTTTGTTTACTTCTAGCCTTTAATGTAACCGTATTCCAGGTGTCCAGCATAGCCTTGACAGCCAGGTGGGATTAGGCCTTTCTTTTTTTTTTCTTCTCAAGGTGGACTTTCCTTGCATTTGGTCCAGTGTCTTTGTGGTGGATTAAATTAGTATGGTTTAGGTGTGTATTCGGGGAGGGAGTTTGTGGGTTCATGCAGACAGTATGTGGGATTAGTTGAGGAACTCTAGATTTGGTTTTGTTAGGTTGCAGGGTGTGACTTCCAAAGAAGGAGGGCTTGCGATCTGTCAGATGAGGACTGCCCAAATTCCAGAAGTGCAATACTCGAGATTCAGGCAAACGTGAAGGACTCCAAGTAGGCTGTACTCCGAGAGGAGGTATGCAGAGGATGGAAAGTATTGAGGAAGCCATCTAAATAAAGGATGGGAGACAATCCAGGTTTTAACACGAAGTAAACGTTTTTCGTGCATGGTTTTGTACCCTCATGAGGATAAGAGAGTCATTGAGGGACTTAAAAGCAAGCTGTCCTAATTCTGTTTCTGTGCGTGAGAAGGATAGCATCAGCCGAAGAGATTTAATTGTATTGGCTATTGTGGATACACCCTTGATGGATCTTAGAGATGCATATCGCTGCCCACCGAGATTTTGCTTCCAATGTAAATAGAAGAGACAAAGGACAACTCTGCTATGTTGACATGGCCTTGACATTCCACAACAATTAACTTCTGCTCCTGTGTCATTCTTCCATGACATTGAAAATAAGTGTGAGGCATGTGAGCTGTAGATAACCTCCTTTGCATACTCCTGCCATCTAGTATTAGGTCTGGATGTTTGCAAGTTGTTTTTCTTCGAAGAAGTCTTACCAGTCATGAGGTAAGGTGACTTCTCCTTTCGGAGATAGTGCGCATGGGCATAGACTCCATTGTTAGATTGATTTTTTTCTGCCATCGGGTTCAGACGTGTATTGCTGCGCTCCTGTTTGAAACTGCTCTTCGGGTTCCCCTCGGTGCGCAATCCACTCTACTCGCGTCTGTATTGTTTAGCACGCGTATCCCACTTCTCATCGTATCGGTTGAAGAAAATTTCTATTTCGATCGGAAGACTTGTGGAAGGCCGTAAGGCCTCACTGTGTCGGTCCACCTCGCAATCAGTAGAATGGACTTCATTCTAATTCTATCCTCTGTGCTACGCAAAGTACTCATGCACCGACTCGCACGAAGTGTGCAACTTGTGCTTATCTCTGGAGCACAACTAACAGGACTGCAACGCGTGCAGATTCTTTCGATTTGAAGAAAACGCTCTGCCATAGTCTGGTTCGATGCTGTGAAATGCAAAGCCAGATCATCAAATCAAGGCCGGACATCTTCGGTGAAGGATCCAAGCAAAAAGAAATCAATGCACAAGGCTCTGGATTGAGTCGTGCACAGATCCGAAACCTTCAGGCTCGAACTAGAAGACTGCTTCGGAGCAGAAACCCTTGACGCAGAAATCTAAAACTGCCTCGGAACCCAAATCTTCTTCGCCGAAAAGTCATTCCACACCGCCTCCCAAATCGGACTCAAAACAAAAGGAACTTTACATTTATCCTGATACAGGATATCTTCTTACCAAACTGCCTCAGAAGTGCAAACCCGAGTCAGAGGACATACATTAGAAGATTAATTTAAAGAGGAAGAATATCAGTACTAACCCTTCTCCTCCTCCATCACATTCCCATACATATTCACCACCTTCTCCAGCATTAGAACATTTACTTAATACACCAACTAACTCTCCACCATCACAGATGATGATGATGGAGATACTCATTTACCTGTAGATCTCTGGAAAGACTACACTACTGATTCACTTACAGATAATGACCCAGACCTTTACCCTGCAAAGCCTTCCCCTCCTGACAACAACATAGGGTATTTAGAATTACTTGCTAGAGCTGCAGAATAGCACAGGGTACAACTGCACGAAGATTCCCTAAAGGAAGATTTCTTATTTGAAACTTTGAGTAGTACACATAGATCCAGTTAGACTCTCCCTATGCTCAAAGGTGTGATGGGACATGCTCAAAGGCATGATGAGACATGCCCATGATATATTTAAAAACCTTATTTGTGCTTGTATTCTCACTCCCAGAATAGGCAAAAAATATAAGCCTGCTTTGTCTGATCCAGTCTTTGTTACGGGGCAATTACCACTAGACTCACTGGTTGTCGTAAATGGGCCAATCCAAAAACCTCGGGGTGGGGATGCCCCCCTCCGGACAAGGAGTCAAAATTATTGGATGCTTCTGGTAAACCAGTAGCCACCCAGGCAGCAAATCATTGGTTCTTTTCCTACATCCAGGCCTTATTAGCACAGTATTATAGAGCGCACTGGGCCAAAATGGAGCAATTGTTTCAATATCTATCGGATGAGCACAAAGCTAAAGCTCAGGATTTTGAGCAAGAAGGAAAGCTCCTTTCCGATTCCTCTATTAGATGTGCTTTAGATGCTGCTGACACGGCAGCTCGAGAAATGAACACTAATGTGTTACTCAGGAGGAACACCTGGTTAAGGATTTCCGGTTTTAAACCTGAAGTCCAACAATGCATCTTAAATACTCCATTTGATAAAAAGCATCTCTTCGGGCCCGAAGTAGATCAGGCATTGGAGAAAATGAAAAAAAAGACACGGAGGTAGCTAAATCAATGGGAGCCCTACAGTCTCCTTCAGATCATGGCTCCTTTTGTTACTCCCTCTACAGTGGGGGGTTCAAAACCACATCCTCAGACAATTCTGCTGCCTTGTACAAAGGCATCAATCAATCTTCCTCCACGCAAGGCTTCTTTAGAGAAGGATACAGAAGGAACAATAGCAAAAGTAGGGGCAAGGATTACACACCATGTAAATCCCCTTTCCCCTAACAAGCAGTGACTTACCTTTCCTTCCCCCGATCATTAAACAGCTGTTGGGGGACGTCTTCTACAATTCCTCCCCATATGGCAAACCATATCCACAGAGAAATGGGTGTGAGGAATTATATAACCTGGTTATTGGCTTGAGCTTTCCACCAATTCTCCAAACATTCCACATTGTTCTCACAAAATGTCACCAGAACATTTACACCTACTAAAACAGGAAGCCCAGTCTCTCTTGCTAAAAGGAGCCATAGAGCCTGTACCGTTACAATATCAAGGGTCAGTATGCACTCCCTTTTTTTTCTATTTCTCAAAAAGGACGGCTCCTTGAGACCTATTCTGGACTTCAGAGAACTAAACCACTACATACTGTCAGAACGTTTCCACATGGTGACACTTCAACAAGGGCTCCCACTTTTACAGCAGGGCGACTTTATATCTACTCTAGACTTAAAGGATGCATATTTCCACATAGCAATTCACCCCGCTCATCAGAATTTTCTCAGATTTGTGTTAGCGGGTCAACAGTACCAATTCAAAGTACTACTGTTTGGAGTCACCACTGCTCCCAGAGTATTTACCAAATGCCTGGCAGTAGTTGCAGCTCATCTGAGAAGACAACATATTCATGTCTTCCCATACCTGGACCACTGGCTCTTCAAAGCCAGCACTCAATCAAGCCACAATCCACTTACTCCACTAACTAGGGTTTACAGTGAATGTGTTGAAGTCCAATCTGCAGCCTTCCAACACACTTATCTGGGAACCAACATAGACACTCAAAGCGCTCTAGCCTCACCCAATACAGCCAAAATTGTCAGTATTCAGTCTCTTCTCACTCAGTTTCAGCCCAACCAATCATTACCAGCAAGAGTCTTCATGCTACTGCTAGGAATGATGGTGTCTTGCATTGTGATCGTTCCCCCTGAAAGACTTCACATGCGTCCCCTTCAAGAATGCTTGGCAAGTCAGTGGGACCAGTTGTAGGGTAAGTTGACCCATCTAGTGTTGGTTGATGGCCACACCCATCACTCTCTGCAGTGGTGGAACCCACAAAATGTATCCAAGGGTCGGCCCTTTAACGACCCTGTTCCACAGACCGTGCTAATAGCAGACGCATCGCTCACTGGTTGGGGTGCTCACTTGCACAATCCAAGGATTGTGGAGTCTAAAGCACACAAGTCTCCATATAAATCACCTAGAATTACTAGCAGTGTTTCTAGCACTCAGCCTTGCAAATTCACCTTGTAGGCAAAGCTGCCCTAGTCTCACAGACAACATGCCAGCTATGTACTATATTTAAAAACAGGGGGGACACGCTCACTCCAGCTGTCATGCCTAGCACAAGACATTTGGAAATTGGTTGTACACCACAAGATGTATCTCCTGGTAGAGCATCTTCCAAGAGTAAACAATCGAGTGAACATTCAGATTGCAGACCTTCTCAGCAGACAGAAGCAGCAAATCAACCAGTTGGAACTTCAAACTCTGGTATCTGCCCTTACTTTCAGCAATGGGGATTTACTCTCATAGACCTGTTCGCCTCAGCACAAAATGCCCTAGCTTCGCCTCCAGGTTCCCACTTCTGCTGTCTAAAGGCAATGACCTATGGATGAACTGGTCCGGAATATTTGCTTACTCTTTTCTGCCTCTCCCACTCATTCAGTTGGTAGTTCGGAAACTCAGGCAAACATCTCTAACACTGATTCTCATAGCGCCCACATGGGCACGTCCACCTTAGTTCGCCACCCTGCTGGAGCCGTCCGTAGTTCCACACCAAAAGCTGCATCTCCCCTCCTGTCTCCTCACTCAGAGCCATGGAAAATCTGACCTCTAAATCCCAAAGAACTAAACCTAGCAAACTGGCTCCTGAAGTCATAGAGTTTGGTTATTTACAATTACCACCAGGCTTTATGAATTTTCTAAAGACGCTAGAAAGCCTACTACTGTTATCTGTTACATTTATAGCATTCTTGACTAGCCACACATCCATTTGCTTACATCTAGCAGCAGTAATGCATACTTACTAAACAGACCACACTTACTCTGTTCAAAGTACCAGTGATTAAAGCCTTCATGGAAAGATGCACCAGTATGGAACTTAAACATCGTCCTTACTAGGGTAATGGGTCCACCATTTGAGCCAATGCTCCTGTGTCAATTACAATTCCTCTCATGGAGGTTGCTTTTCTCATCACAATAACTTCACTAAGTCGAGTTGATGAACTCCAGGCAATAACTATACTAGAGCCCTTCTTTCAGCTTCACAAACACCGAATGGTTCTTTGAACCAATTCTAAATTTCTTCCTAAAGTAATTTCTGCCTTTCATATCCATCAGTCTGTTGAGTTACCTGTATTCTTTCCTCAACCTGATCCTTTAGCAAAACGAGCTCTACGCACACTTGATGTTAGAAGAGCTCTACTATATTATGTGGAAAGCACAAAAGAATTACCCAAAACTGAGCAGCTTTTTGTTGCTTTTTCGCCACCACAATAAGGCAATCATAAATAAATCGTGCATTGCAAGATGGATTGTGAAATCTATCCAGACCTGTTATGTGAAGGCAAAAACAACTTTGCTAATGCTCCCTAGATCTCATTCCACTTGCGAGATAGGGGCTACGATGGCCTTCTTAGGGAATATTCCCCTAGCTGACATCTGTAAAGCAGCAAGATGCTCTACACCGCGCACATTCACCAAGAACTATTGTATATGTGTTGGCATGGAAACAAGCTAATGTAGGCCAAGCAGTACATAAAAGACTGTTTCAAACCACTACAACAAGTACAAGTAAGCCACTGCTTTGGGGGTAAACTGCTGTATAGTCTATGCAAAGCATGTGATCTACAGCTCGTATGCCTCAAACAGATAATCTTACTTTTTCATTGCGGCATGTGAAGGTGTTCAATATGTCCACAGGGTGTGTGATGAGTTTCTCTTTTCTTTCTCAGGCAGTTGCATCTGTGTGTCCCTTTACCTCGGCGGGAAGTCTTCTAGTGTTTTTCCCACTCCCATAGTGTTCCTATTTCAACATTAAAAGGGCATATTCTCTCCTAGAAGTCAATAGGGAAATGAGGGAAGTTTTTTCAGCCTCTAATCTGTAGTCCAGTGGAGAGGAGGGGGTGCTATATTGACTGGTCTTCAACGGGAGGTGAAGTCCTGTTTTTTTCCATTTCCTGTGCCCTCAATTAGACTGGCAGGCCGGTATTGCTCATCACTATAGTGCACTTAAGGGAGCGTCACTGCTTGGCATGGGTTTCCAGCACCACCTCCGTTTCATTACAATTCGAGCTGTAGCACAAAAGACTTCAGAGAAAATGTGAGAGGCGTTGAGTGAACTGCTTTAATGACCTAGTCTCTCTCCATGTTGACCTGCAGTTGCATCTTTTATCCACAACCCTTGATGTAAACCAAATTTTCTGAGCTACATTTTCCTGTATATTTTACAGTTCCATGACCAGCAACCAACACAAGTACGTGATCTGCCCGGGAATAGCAGGTCTCGCATTCTCTGGGTTTGTCGATTAGAGCAGACAATCTCTTGGCCAGTCGGAAATTGTGGCTTGATTCTTGGGCGAAACACTAGATGGGATGTGGGGGTGGGACAGGTCGCTCATTGCCTTTGCAACGGTGGTCATGGCCTTGCCCATAGCCCTCCCTGATATGCTGCACCTCTTGAGCCGCTGACCAACCTGGAACTAGCTCCATCAAACCGAGGATGACCATAAAGAAGCACTTGTGTCTTCAATTCAGATAACTATGCTTGACTTTACACTGGGGGAAGCAGGGAGAGGTGAACAGGAGAGTGCACAGGGGGCAGGGCGGGAATGGAGTACAGCACCTCTCCTTCACCACTTAACAATCATAGGGGCCACATACATATAATCTGAAGATAAATACCCCACCCCCTTTTTGTATCCACTCACCACTTGCACAACTGTTACGCTCTGGTGGAATGAAGAGAGACAGTTATGTCAGACTACAGAAAGTGATGGAGAGCAAGTAGGCGGTGTCCACTTACACAGGTCTACAGGTAAAAAGGGCCCCTTGGATCTAGAACTGCTGCACCCAACTATTAGCTAGACCATGGAAATGGTAGTCCCCCATAATAAAAAGAGAACTACTTTTGGTTTACTCGCCTCGCAAAACAGCCTATAAGAATCTATTGGTGGGAAGCATCTGAATCAAGAAGAGCAATCTGTGTTGGAAATGATGAGACAAGTTAATTTCAAAGGAAACCTGTCAGCTCAGTATGAAAAATCAGCAGCAGGATTGCGTGTGCTTATTGCACCTGGGGCTCTCAGCTTCTCAGGACATTTGTTGCCGCCTTTATGATTCCCACCAACCTGTTCCAAAGTGTGTGCCGGAGCAGCTGACCAGTAGAAGGGTGGTAGGTCTTTCATAAGGGGCAGGGTCATCAATCTGACATGCCAGGTTTGGACTGTGTCCACTGACTGGTGACACTGGTCCCTAAAATAGTCAGTAATAGGTTTGAGACATGGTCTACAGCGAAAGAGCCTCTATTTGAACACCCCGTTCCTCAGATTGATCTAGCGATAAGGGACACAATTCCAGGGGCTCTCTGGGAATGTGGGAGATGATGTGAATATGGACTGTATGTTGGAGGGAAGGTGGCATGGTTTGGGATTTGTAAAGCTCAGACACTCTGCAGAGTGTACCAGCGCTAGCTTCAAGGCAGAAGCAGACAGTAGAACTACTTATGTGAGACAGCCAGGTTTTTAATTTATTTTTTCTTAAAAAACGATGTTCCAACTGTTGTGTTTAAGGATGTGTATTCCACGCTACTGACCCGAGAAAGAAGAAAGACCTGTCTCTCATTGTTTCTCAACAGATATTAGGGATTTTAGCCAACCAACCGGTGGAAGATCAGACATTTCTAGAAGAGACATATTGTGTAATCCTTTCCCTGAGATAGCCTGCCCCGGTGGAATGCAGTGCTTTGCGGAGAAGTACCAGTGTTTTGAAAAGGATCCTTTTTAGGTTTAACCTAGGCAGCGCTTGCGCTGTCTCGTTGAGACATGCAGCATATACTATAGTGGGGAAGCTTCGTTTAAGCTCCACCCACTCTCCGCCCATCTTTTGGATTGGCTTACATCCTAAATGCTGCATTCTGATTGGTTTTCAGCTTGTTAGTCCCGCCTCCTGACAGCCATGTTGTCATTTGTGTCCTTCGACAGCTATCAGCCCCTTTACTTGAAAACCTTTTTTGTTTCCATGCCTCCCCATCCCCTCCCACAGTCTGTGACTTCTTGGCCCACCACCACCCCCCACGCACTCCCATTCATTCCTTTTTGTCCGCCCCTCCTCCTTTTTAAAATGCAATAGGACTCGCGTAAATGCGAGTTCTATTGCATTGCAAATGCTTGTTTTTAAAGTAGTGCCTTGTTTATATAACGTGCTTTGTTTATATTCAGCGCCCTGTGCGCGTTTTCACTTTCAATGCTGCCGGGACACTTGCGACCACTTGTATTGTTTCGTGTTCGTTTCATTTTATTTCCAATTCTGTTTCCGTGGAGGCATTGCAGCCCCGCCCAAATTGGCGTCCTCGTTGCCCACCCAGTATTCCCTCCCACTAGTTCTGCCGTTTGGGGAGAGGGCCTCTGAGTAGAGGTGCTTGTGCGAGCTGGTCCATCCCCTGTGAGTGCGCCACTGCTGCAGAAGGGGTCTTCTGTGTGTGAGCTGCTCATGAGGTGGGCGTACTCGATAATAAAGGTGGAGGATGGAATCCCCAGGAATGCGGAGTCTCCCTCGCCTGGAGTAGTAAAAGCTTCGCTATCCGCTGACCCCTGGTGGTGCGAGCCTGTGCTCTGGTACCGAGGGGTGTGGTTAAAAGGCAGCCCACCGCGCACCCTCCCAAACGGACTGCCCTGCCTCCTTCGATCCTGCTGCAGGGAGCACAGGAACATCTACAAGCCCAACAACAAAGTCATGACAGACGAGTGCATGCACAAGAAGAATCGCATCCCACACCAAGGAGATCGGCCTGGTGGACAGGGACCCCAAACACCTCAGCAATGACTTGGCGAAAGTAACGGATGCACAGTGGTGTGGGGGCATCGGGGGAGGGGTGGCTCCCACCTTCAATCCTCCTGTTTTCTGTGCTGCTTGTTCCCTTCCTCCCCTTGTTCATGTTGTCCACCCACGCATAAAGAAAAACACTATGATACCATCTTTATGTTGGGTTCGGCTTGTTCGCTATACTTTTTGAAAGTGTTGTACTTACTTTATTGCTGTTATGCTGTTTCATTCGCCAGCTATATCAAGGCTTGCGATAGGCAGATGGCTTTGACGTAGAGAAAAAGTGGAAGGGTTTTGTGCAAAATATTTTTCAGGGTTGACGTCCAAAGGGAAAGCCAGTGAGAGTGTTTTAATTAGTGGTCCGGCAGACTTTGCCTGCTGAGCCGAGGCAGGTGCGCAACGTGCAGAGTGACTGTCCGATAGCAGTTTAGCTTCCTCGCTTTCTACGCCATCTGGTAGTTTCTAGCCAACATGCCGGGCCTCATGGAGTGCTGCGAGCAGTACTTTGGTACGACAGACCTGTACCGGGTGTTGGGGTTGAAGGGGAAGACGTCCTGTGAAGGCGAAATCCGACACGGCTACCATTGTGTCTCTCTGAAGGTGCGCCCTGACTGAGTCCCACAGGAAGAGAAGGACAAGGCCACACCGAAGTTCCAGGTATGGTTTTTGATAGTTGGGAGGCACAGATCCAAGGTTGCCCCCGCTGGGTGAACCGTGAAAAATGAGTCCATGGAACCCCGTAAATACGAAGTAATCGTACTTTACGGATAATCCATGTTGTTTAATGTTTAATACTTAGTGCTTAAACAGATTGGAAGAGATTGGGGTGTTCCTCAGAGTGGTTATTTTACAATTTTTAAGAGTCCTAATCAGAAGCCCCTCCACCGCCCCCACCCCCACCCCCACCCCACCTCCCCGTCCACATATTGTGGCATTGCTGGGCACATTTGCAACAACGTAGTAGACATGTGGCGCCATACAATTGTGTTTTTGTTGGATTTTTATGGTTCTTTGTTGTCACATACCTGGTTGTCCTGTCCCTTAAAACACTGATTGTCAAATCCACCTAATACCTCTAACCCAGCATCTCATTCAGAAGTGAGCAGGAAAGCAGACTTGAAAAACAATGAGTACTGAAGCGGACAGTGAGGAACTGATGATGCTCAAGAAGTAGGACAATAGCAAACCTCCTCATGGTGCCCCTTGCCTTTCCCTTTTGAGTAAGTTTGCACACTTAAATTATGTGTTAATGACTGCCCAGGTCCAGACTTTTGCTGGTCAGTCTGCATGATAATTCCTCAATCTTCTCTCTAGCTCCCTCTGCAAGCCTTCTATTCATTTCCCTCTCAGGTTTCGGTACTTTTTCTGCAAGCATTGCTCTCCTTCTTCCCTATTGCCAATGACACCGCCCCCCCCCCCCCCCCTCCTCCTCCTCCTCCTCCTTCTACAATTACCCGACCCTGGCTCACACATAAGCACGTGGTGATGATGAGCTTCAGTTGAAAGCACAACCATCCTTATGATTCTTTGCCTACTGTCACGGCACACAGCCAAAATGAAGTATTGAAACTAATCGAAAACACAAACATCCGTACATAAATGTAAGTATGTGCACCTTTTTATTTTGAGGGCTCTCAGTGTACCTACCATGAACAGAAGTCCTTGCCACCTCCACAGGGAACACTGCAAAACTCAAGCCGCTTTAATACCCAGCCAGGGCCCGGTGCCTGGTGCCTGTGCTGGTTCCTGGAAGCCAACTGGCCAACGTAATCCGTGACTCCTAACGCTGAGAACTGCGCTGAGCACTCTCAGATGTACAAACATGCATAGGGGTCCAGAAGACAGGGATGTGAGTGCACAGGTACCCACCCAATAAGTATGACGCTAAATGGCTGCTGAGAAGTAGGGGTGGTAGGGGAGAAGTGAGTTTTCATCCGTTATTAGCGCCTTGTGAGTTTCCCATTGATGAGATTGTTGTAGTTACTTGATTTCACAGATGCCCGGTGTGAGCTGCTTGCACACATGTTTATGTGTTCTGATTTAAATCATTTATCCCTAGTAATCCCCTCTAGAAATGTTCTGGCATTTTGGAAACAATCCGCGAATGCCCATTGGCCCATGTTTTGGCACGGTAAAGGTGTTCCTGCTAGAAATGATGTTATACATCAATAAATAATCAACAATACAACAAATAACCCTTCGTTTCTCAGCTTTTTAAACTTTGATGGAGTTTTGTCAAATAACAGGAGTACTCTTAAACAAATAGGACTGTTTGCATGGCAACCTTTGATAGCTTTTTTTTTTCAGAACAAAATTTTATTGAGGTGTTGAGTAAGATTGCAAGATATCCACAGTACTCCGAACACTGGAGGGGCTGTGAGCATAAGACCAAAGTGCAAAGAAAAGCAATCAGTACAGTAATCAAGATAAATCATTATTATCGAACAACCCTTACCCCCCCCCCCCCCCCCCCCACCCCATAAGAACTACCCCCCCCACCCGGGTCCCACCCTAGCCCCGTTCAGCTGATAGCTTTTAAATTAAGTTTTTTTAATAACATGAGTTAAACACATTGGCAGAGCCAATAACTCTGGCTAAACACTTACAAGGTCCCAATGGCGAGACTGATTGCATTATTTATTTATTTATTGATAATATTTCTAGAGCGCGAACAAAGGCCCATGGGCGTCTTGGCGCTAAAATATCTGCAATATTTAACCAGAGAGGGGGGGTCTGAGTTTACTGATTAAAAAGCCAGGTCTTGAGTTGTTTGCAAATGCTTGTTTAATTGGGAGCCAACGGAGAACCTTCAAGTATAGGGAGATATGAGATCTCGAGGAGAGGTAAAGGAGCGTTTGGGCTGTCAAATTCTGGATCACTTGAAGTCTGTTAAGAAGGTAATCTGGGAATTTCAAGTATAAGGCATATTCCAGTCTTGATGTAACAGAGCCTGAATTACTGTTTTTTTTTTAGTGGAAAAGGAGAGGAAGAGAAGAAACTTTTTCAAAGTGTGAGGCATCCCATGGGAAGATCCGTTACTTTAAAGTGAGTTCTCCGATCCAGAGCATGCTACCAATCAGTGTTTAGTTTCCCCCCAGTGGTGATGTGTGTCCAGCATGTGTAAAGGCCATATATAGAGGTGCAGTAGAAATAAGCCAGCTGATATCCTCTTCCATATATGTTTTCTACTCTCGCTGTAGTTAGTACTAGAACGTTATTTAGTCACAAGACGAGATGTCTGATATGAGTGAAACAAGGAAAGAAATTAAGTGAAGGGGCTATTCCTAAGGCTGAGTTTAAAGTGACTATGATTAATGTACCTAAACTAGTAAACCCTTCGTAGCTGGGCTGTACCGGCTATTAAAGTCCCGCTCCCTTGTTACAGGGCCCTAGCTGAACGCTGGAGCGGGCCTTTAATAGCCGGTATAGCTACACATCTCCACGGGGTGGGTTGCCTGTAGGAGCATTGAGGGCAACCACCTGGCTCATTGTGGGACACTAGCGCCCCAGCCGCCGCAGGGCCGCCCCAGCCGCCGCAGGGCCGCCAGCCGAGCCCCCAGATTTTCCAGCCGGCGCTGACCCGAACCCGCCCTCCCGCCTGCCGATTGGTCCCCGCTCTTCCCGCCTCACAGCGGACCCTCCCTCCCGGCTCCCTTCTTATGACGCCCCCAGAGTGATCGCGCGCAGCGGGAGCACCGATTGAGCGCCGAAGGTGCGCCAAAGGTAAGCCCGTCTGCGCCCGTCCGCGTCTGGACCGGGCCCAGCGCCTGGCCCCCGCAGACCCCAGCCCACCCGCCGGACGTACGACACCGCCTCCCTCAACGCACTCAACACCGGCCGAATCCCGGGATGCTACCGAGCCACCCCGAGACGAACCCACGGACCCTTCAGCTGCCACGCCTGCAAGGTCACCTGCATCCGGACCTGTCCCGCACCAACACCCGCCAAGCCGAACACCAGCAGCAACCACCTGAAGTGCATCCTGCTGAACACCCGCTCCGTCCACATACACGCCATCGAACTCTGGAACCTCCTCGACACCACAGCTCCTGACGTCACCTTCCTCACGGAAACCTGGATGAACGACTCCTCAGCGCCCGACATCGCCATCGCCATCCCAGAGGGCTACAAGATCACCCGAAGAGACCGCGGCAACCAGACTGGAGGAGGCATCGCCATCATCTACAGGGACACCATCCGCATCAAGACCAACACCGACGACACCCTGACAACCGCCGAACACCTGCACTTCCAGATCCACACGGACCCCAAAACCACCCTCAGAGGCACCCTGATCTACCGACCCCCGGGACCACGCACACAATTCAGCGAGGACATCGCCGACTTCATCATCCCGCATGCCCTCCCCTCCGCTGACTACATCCTCCTGGGGGACCTCAACTTCCACCTGGAGAACAACAACGACCGCAACACCATCACCCTGCTCGACAACCTCGCCAACCTCTGTCTCAAGCAGCTTTTGTCCACCCCCACCCACCTCGCCGGACACACACTCGACGCCGTCTTCTCATCCTGCAAAGACATTGCCTTCAGTCACGCCACCGGACTCCACTGGACGGACCACAGCTGCGTCCACTTCACCTTCAAAAGAACGACGATCCACCACCACCAGCAACAGGTTGCTCGAAGAAGCTGGACCAAGATCACAGCCGACCAGCTCGCCGCTTCCCTGAGCCAGCACCCTTCCGCCAGCTCAGCGAACCTCAGCCAGGCCGCCGACAACCTCACGAAGTGGATCAGCAACTGCGCGGACGAACTCGCCCCACTGAGGACCCCGCCCAGCAGACCCGGCAGAAAGAAGGCCCCATGGTTCACCGACGAACTCAAGAGCTCCAAGAAGAACTGCCGAGCCCTCGAGAAAGCCTGGAGAAGGGAACCAACACCGGACAACATGACCACCCTCAAGCTTGCCACCCGGAAGCACCACCAACTGATCCGCGCCACCAAGAAAACTGCATTCAAGGACCGGCTGGACAACAACGCACACAACTGCAAGGAACTCTTCAACATCGTGAAAGAGCTCTCCAACCCCAATGGCGGCAGCAACGACATCACCCCATCGCAAGACCTCTGCAACTCCCTCGCCTCCTACTTCCACAACAAGATCGCGGCCTTACACAACAGCTTCAGCACTCAACCGACGCACGCCACGACCGAACCACCGCCCCCCACCACCACCCTCCGCGCCTGGACTCCGATCAGCACCGAAGACACCGTCCGCATGATGAACTCCATCCACTCCGGATCTCCAACCGACCCTTGCCCTCACCACGTCTTCAACAAGGCCGACACTGTCATCGCACCCCACCTGCGGGACATCATCAACACCTCCTTCGACACCGCCACCTTCCCGGAGAGCTGGAAGCACGCCAAACTCAGCGCCCTACTCAAGAAACCTACAGCGGACCCCACCGAACTCAAGAATTACCGCCCCATCTCGCTCCTCCCGTTTCCAGCCAAAGCCATCGAGAAGACCGTCAACAAGCAGCTGGCCGCCTTCCTCGAGACGAATGGATCCCTCAACCCCTCACAGTCTGGCTTCCAAGCCAACCACAGCACCGAGACCGCCCTCATCGCTGCCACCGATGACATCTGAGCCCTGATGGACAACGGAGAAACAGCGGCCCTCATCCTCCTAGACCTCTCCGCGGCATTCGACACGGTCTGCCACCGCACCCTAGTGCAGCGCCTCAGCAACGTCGGAATCCAGGAGAGGGCACTGGAGTGGATCATCTCCTTCCTCGACGGAAGAACACAGAGAGTCCGACTACCCCCGTACAAGTCAGAGGCCACCGAAGTCATCTGCGGCGTCCCTCAAGGATCCTCGCTGAGCCCCACCCTCTTCAACGTCTACATGAGCCCCCTCGCGGCCATCGCACGCCAGCACAACCTCAACATCATCTCCTACGCTGACGACACCCAGCTGATCCTCTCCCTGACCAACGACCCCGCCGCCGCCAGAGCCGACCTTCACAAAGGGATGAAAGACGTAGCCGAGTGGATGACGACCAGCCGCCTGAAACTGAACTCAGACAAGACGGAAGTCCTCATCCTGGGCTCCTCGCCCTCCGCCTGGGACGACTCCTGGTGGCCCCCCGCCCTGGGCACCGCACCCAAACCGACAGACCACGCACGCAACCTGGGCGTCATCCTGGACTCCTCCCTCTCCATGACCAGACAAGTCAACGCCGTCTCCTCGTCGTGCTTCAACATCCTGCGCATGCTACAGAAGATCTTCCGGTGGATCCCCACCGAGACCAGGAAGACGGTCACCCAGGCCCTCGTCACCAGCCGACTGGACTACGGCAACGCCCTCTACGCCGGAACCACCGCCAAGCTCCAGAAGAGACTCCAGCGGATCCAGAACACCTCAGCCAGACTCATCCTCGACATCCCACGACACAGCCACATCTCCGGACATCTGAGAGACCTGCATTGGCTCCCCGTCAACAAAAGAATTACCTTCCGTCTCCTCACCCACGCACACAAAGCCCTACACGATCAAGGTCCGAGCTACCTCAACAACCGCATCAACTTCTACGCTCCCAAACGCCATCTCCGATCAGCCAGTCACGCCCTCGCCGCCGTCCCCCGCATCCGAAGAACGACAACAGGAGGAAGGTCCTTCTCCTACCTGGCCGCCAAGACCTTGAACTCCCTCCCGACCGACCTGCGCATGACCGAAGACCACCTCTCCTTCAGGAAGAAGCTCAAGACCTGGCTGTTCGAGCAGTAGCAGCACCCCCCCCCCCCCGCCCCCAAGCGCCTTGAGACCCTCCGGGTAAGTAGTGCGCTCTACAAATGTCTTTGATTGATTGATTGATAGTGTGGTGAAGACTGACCCCGGGCCCTGAAGGAATTGCTGTTGGCAATGAAACATGTTGGCCTTCCCTAACTGAAGTGGTTTGCAACATTGTGTGTTTTTTAATCTGAGCCAGGTGGTTGCCCTCAATGCTCCTACAGGCAACCCACCCCGTGGAGATGTGTGTTTTCTGCAACAAATATATCACACCACCCTTGCGTACATCCGCGGTTGCTGCTGGTCAACTGGTATGTCTCCTGCGTCTGGTTCAAACTGCGCTCAGGAGGCGTACCGGTTGACTAGCAGCAACCGCAGATGTACGCAAGAGTGGTGTGATAAACATGTTGGCCTTCCCTAACAGAAGTGCTTTGCAACACTGTGTGTTTTTTAATCTGAGTCGGCCCACGGCATTGATTAAAGTTGGCAGTGTTTCCAGTGGGTCCTATCCTTTTTAGCTTGGAGAAGCGATAAAAATCTTTTTTCTTTTCACCATGGGGTCACAGTTAAAAAGCACATGACTAACGTGTGCGGTGTGTCCCTGTACACATCACTAGATTTTCCTTGTTTCATATTTTGCACACATTTTATTTTGGTCTTGAAAGTTACAGATGATGTGAAAGACATGAGCTTACTGGTGAGTACCTACCAGCAGCTCCTTTGGTGGTGCTTAGGGGAGGTACTTTCACACCGTCACAAATTTTTTCCAATAGGCACTTGCATATGGGACTGTAAGTGGGGTTGTTAGACAAACTTTTTTTTAAATTGGTCAGCAAAACCCGGTTTTGAGTGGCATTTTTGAAGCTATTTCATTAATACAACAGTTGAGCACTTCGCCTGTGGGTTTTTGAAAATATTGGTCCAGTATTAGAGCAGGTCCTTGTTGTTAGATTGACTCTTTCACCTACCTGGGGATCAAACTTACTCCCAGCTCTCTGAAAATCTATAAAGCCAAGGCTTTAGGGGCTGCATTGTACGGGGCTGAGTTGTGTGTGGTGATACAACTTGTTTGGGAAAATTGGATTATAAATTTGCTAGAGACCTGGTTGCTCTCCCAGTGAGTACCCCGTTGTTGCCCTTACTTGCGGATCTGGGCATGAAAAAGTTAGCCCTGATGACCCATTTGCATTCTTTATTATACTGGCATCCGATTTGGGTTGCGCCGGAGCGAATGCTTTATGCAGCAGCATTAATCAAATTGATTAAATTGGATAAATCAAATAAAGTACCATGTTTGATCTCAGTAAAGCAGTCACTGAAGGTGATCAGCTTTGTTGAGCTTGGTCTCCTGGAGATTGGAAAAATACCACCAAGGATGCTATGAAAAAATATTATTGGGCCTACATCCTGCAGAAGGAAGAGGGGAGAGCTAGGAATGACTTACTTACTAGCGAATTTCTAAATTTGAAGTTTGCCCACAGGTTTGAGCACCTTCAAGAGAGAGTCATGTACCGACCTTGTGTTGCTGACATTGACCTTCAAGAGTGGTTCTCTTTGAGAGAGTCATCTATGAACCTCTTGTTGCTCTACAATTGGACCGCCCTCAGCATCTAAGACACTCTGAGGATAATGAAGACCACCCACTCTGCGGCCCCCACAGACCCCTGCCCCCACCACATCTACCGCAAAGTCGCAGACATCATCGCCCCCGAACTCCAATGTATCATCAACGGCTCATTCGAGACTGCCTTCTTCCCAGACGACTGGAAACATGTCGAGATCAAGCCTCTCCTGAAGAAACCCTCAGCGGACCCCACCGGCTTCAAAAATTCAGGCCGATCTCCCTCCTCCCCTATCCGGACAAAGTCATGGAAAAAGCTGTCAACAGAAAACTCCCCGCCTTCATCGAAGAGAACAACATCCTCCGCTCTTTCCAATCCGGATTCAGGAAGAACCACAGCACCAAAACCACACTCCTCGCAGCAACAGAAAACATCTGCACCCTCCTCTACAGAGGAGAGACTGTGGCCCTCATACTCCTCGACCTTTCTGCGGCCTTCAACACGGTCTCACCGCACCCTAGACGGCAGACTCCACAAAGTGGGAATCCGGACCAAGGCCCTCGACTGGATCCTCTCTTTCCTCTCCGGCAGAACGCAAAGAGTCTGACTCCCCCCCATTCCTCTCAGAACCAACTTTTAACCACCTACGGAGTCCCACAAGGATCCTCCATCAGCCCGACCCTATTCATCATCTACATGGCCCACTCGCATCCATTGTCGGAGCACACAGATTCAACATCACATCATACGCAGACTACACCCAGCTCATCCTCTCCCTATCTAACGAACCCACCACCACCAAACGCAACTTTCAAGACCGAATGGAAGCCGTCGCCATATGGATGAAGAACAGCTGCCAAAGACAGACCAAACCGAGATACTCATCATGGGCCCTCACCCCACCGCCTAGAACAACACCTGGTGGCCCCTCGCCCTCGGAGACCCCCCGACGGACCACGCCCACAAGCTCGGAATCATCCTGCACTCCGAACTCAAAACAGAACGCCTGGTCAACGCCATCACCTCCTCCTTCTACGACATCCTATGCCTTCTCCGCAAGACCTTCAAGTGGATCCTCCCCGAACACAGGAAAACAGTCCCACACGCCTCATCAGTAGAAGACTTGACTAAGGCAATGCACTCTACGCCAGAATCTACTAGAACCTCACCCGCAAACAGAACGTCCAGAACGCCGCCGCCAGACTAGTCCTCCACCTACTGCGCCATTGCCACATCAGCCAGCACCTACTGACCCTACACTGGCTCCCCCTCGAAAAGAGAATCACCTTCAAGCTTCTCACCCATGCACATAAGGCCCTCCACACCAGACCCGCCAACCTGAGCCACCGCCTTGTGTTCCACGCTCCCTGGCGCTCTCTCCGCTCGGCCCAGCTCTCCCTCGCAGCATTACCACGAATCAAGAAAAGCAGAACAGGAGGGCGCTCCTTCTCCCTCCTCGCGGCCAAGCCTTGGAACTCCCTCCCTCTACACCTCTGACAGACAGCATTGCTTCCCAAGTACCTATAGGATCTCAAGACCTGGCTCTTCGATGAAACTCTGTGAACCTCCCAGATCTGCCGAGTCTCCCCCCACCTTGCCGCCCCTCCCATCAGTGACTTGAGATCCTCTCCCGGTGAGTAGCTAGCGCTTTACAAACCACTGATTGACTGATTGATTCCTTTAAGAGTGACTCTTCTAGAGAGCCATGTGCTGACCTCGCCTTTCTGGCATGTACTTTAAAGAGTGGCTTCTTTGGGAGAGCCATTTACTGACCTCTTGTTGCTGACCTGTACCTTCAAGAGTCATGTGCTGACCTCATGGTGCTGACATGTACTTACAAGAGTGACTCTCTTTGTGAGAATCATTTGCGGACCTTGTGTTTCAGACATGTACCTTCAAGAGTGCCTCCCTTTGAGAGAGTCATATACTGACCTTGTGTTGCTGACATGTACCTACTAGAGTGACTCTCTTTGAGAGATTCATGTGCTGACTTTGTGTTGCTGACATGTACCTTCAAGAATGACTCTCTTTGAGAGTCAGATATTGACCTTGTGTTGCTGACATGTACCTTCAAGAGTGGCTCCCTTTGAGAGTCATATGCTGACCTTGTGTTGCTGACATGTACCGTCAAGAGTGGCTCCCTTTGAGAGTCATGTACTGACAAGCACGTTCAAGAGTGCCTTTCTTTGAGAGTCATATACTGACCTGTTGCTGACATGTACCTTCAAGAGTGGCTCCCTTTGAGAGTCATATACTGACCTTGTGTTGCTGACCTGTACATACTAGAGTGACTCTCTTTGAGAGATTCATGTGCTGACCTTGTGTATCTGACATGTACCTTCAAGAGTGCCTCCCTTAGAGAGTCATATACTGACCTTGTGTTGCTGACATGTACCTTCAAGAGTGACTCCCTTTGAGAGTCATGTACCAACCTTGTGTTGCTGACATGTACCTTCAAGTGTGACTCTTTAAGAGGGACATGTACAGACCTCCTGTTGCTGACATGTACCTTCAAGGGTGGCTTCCTTTGAGAGTCATGTGCTGACCTTGTGTTGCTGACAAGTACCTTCAAGAGTGGCTCCCTTTGAGAGTCTTGTGCTGACCTCATGTTGCTGACATGTACCTTCAAGAATGGATCTCTCAGAGTGTCATGTATAGACCTCTTGTTGTTGTCATGTACCTTCAAGAGCCGCTCTCTTTGAGATAGTCATGTTTTGACCTTGTGTTGCTGACATGTACCTTCAAGAGTGACTCTCTTTAGGAGAGTCATGTACTGACCTGGTGTTGCTGACATGTACTTTCAAAAGTGACTCTTTGAGAGTCACGTACTGACCTCGTGTTGCAGACCTGTACCTTTAAGAGTGACTCTCTTTAAGAGAGTCCTTTACTGACCTCATATTGCTGACATGTACCTTTAAAAGTGACTCTCTTTAAGAGAGACATGTGCTGACCTCTTGTTGCTGACATGTGCTTTCAAAAGTGGCTCCCTTTGAGAGTCATGTACTGCCCTTGTGTTGCTGACGTGTACCTACAAGAGGGAATCTCTTTGAGAGAGTCATATACTGACCTTGTGTTGCTGACATGTACCTTCAAGAGTGACTCTCTTTGAGAGATTCATTTGCTGACCTTTTGTTTCTGACATGTACCTTCAAGAATGACTCTTTGAGAGAGTCATATACTGACCGTGTGTTGCTGACATGTATCTTCAAGAGTAGCTCCTTTGAGATTCATGTGCTAAACTCGTGTTGCTGACATGTACCTACAAGAGTGACTCTTTGAGAGAGTCTTGTGCTGACCTTGTGTTGCTGACATGTACCTTCAAGAGTGACTCTCTTTGAGAAAGTCGTGTACTGAACGGGTGTTGCTAACATGTACCTACAAGAGTGTCTCTTTTGAGAGCGACATGTACAGACCTCTTGTTTTCCGACATGTACCTTCAAGAGTGGCTCCCTTTGAGAGTCATGTGCTGACCTTGTGTTGCTGACATGTACCTTCAAGAATTACTCTTTTGAGAGAGACATGTACAGAACTCTCGTTCCTGAAATGTACCTTCAAGAGTGGCTCCCTTTGAGAGTCATGTGCTGACCTTGTGTTGCTGACATGTACCTTCAAGAATTACTCTTTTGAGAGAGACATGTACAGAACTCTCGTTCCTGAAATGTACCTTCAAGAGTGGCTCCCTTTGAGAGTCTTGTGCTGGCCTCATGTTGCTGACATGTACCTTCAAGAGTGGGTCTCTCAGAGTGTCATGTATAGACCTCTTGTTGTTGAAATGTACCTTCAAGAGCCGCTCTCTTTGAGAGAGTCATGTGCTGACCTTGTGTTGCTGACATGTACCTTCAAGAGTAGCTCTCTTTTAGAGAGTCACGTACTGACCTCGTGTTGCTGACCTGTACCTTCAAGAGTGACTCTCTTTAGGAGAGTCGTGTACTGACCGGGTGTTGCTGACATGTACGTTCAAAAGTGACTCTCTTTAGGAGAGTCATGTACTGATCTCTTGTTGCTGACATGTACCTTCAAGAGTGGCTCCCTTTGAGAGTCATGTGCTGACCTCTTGTTGCTGACATGTACTTTCAAAAGTGGCTCCCTTTGGGAGAGTCATATACTGACCTTGTGTTGCTGACATGTACCTTCAGGAATGACTCTTTTGAGAGAGACATGTACAGAACTATCGTTCCTGAAATGTACCTTCAAGAGTGGCTCCCTTTGAACGTCATGTGCTGACCTTGTGTTGCTGACATGTACCTTCAAGAGTGGCTCTTTAAGAGGGACATGTACAGACCTCTTGTTGCTGACATGTACCTTCAAGAGTGGCTCCCTTTGAGAGTTATGTGCTGACCTTGTGTTGCTGACAAGTACCTTCAAGAATGGCTCCCTTTGAGAGTCATGTACTGACCTCGTGTTGCTGACATGTACCTTCAAGAGTGAATCTCTTTGAGAAAGTCATTTACTGACATGTACCTTCAAGAGTAACTCCCTTTGAGAGTCATGTACCAACCTTGTGTTGCTGATATGTACCTTCAAGATTGCCTCTCTTTGAGAGTCATGTACTGACCTCGTGTTGCTGACATGTACCTTCAAGAATGACTCTTTTGAGAGAGACATGTACAGAACTATCGTTCCTGAAATGTACCTTCAAGAGTGGCTCCCTTTGAACGTCATGTGCTGACCTTGTGTTGCTAACATGTACCTTCAAGAGTGACTCCCTTTGAGAGTCATGTACCAACCTTGTGTTGCTGACATGTACCTTCAAGATTGACTCTCTTTAAGAGAGACATGTACAAACCTCTTGTTGCTGACATGTACCTTCAAGAGTGGCTCTTTAAGGGGGACATGTACATACCTCTTATTGCTGACATGTTCCTTCAAGAGTGGCTCTTTAAGAGGGACATGTACAGACCTCTTGTTGTTGACATGTACCTTCAAGAGTGGCTCCCTTTGAGAGTTATGTGCTGACCTTGTGTTGCTGATACGTACCTTCAAGAGGGCCTCTCTTTGAGAGTCATGTACTGACCTTGTGTTGCTGACATGTACCGTCAAGAGTGGCTCTCTTTGAGAGTCATGTGCTGACCTCCTGTTGCTGACATGTACCTTCAAGAGTGACTCTCTTTAAGAGAGACATGTACAGACCTCTTGTTGCTGACATGTACCTTCAAGAGTGGCTCCCTTTGAGTGTCATTTACTGACCTTGTGTTGCTGACATGTACCTACTAGAGTGACTCTCTTTAAGAGATTCATGTGCTGACCTTGTGTTGCTGACATGCACCTTCAAGAATGATTCTCTTTGAGAGTCATATACTGACCTTGTGTTGCTGGCACACTCCTTCAAATGTGGGGCCTTCTTACCTCATCCTTTGCAGGCACCTGTCTCCAGGAGCTGCATGTTCAGACCTCCTGTGTTGCAATCCTTCATCTTTGACAGACACTTACAGACCTCATGTGTTGGTAGGAGGTCTCTTTGATGGTGCAGCATCCTCCTATCATAAATTTGCAACATACCTTATTGCCGCATTGAGCACAGCTTTGTGTTTCTCTCTCTCATTTCTTGAGAAAGGAAGCGGGTTGCAGCCAGTACGTCTCTTTAAGAGTAGTACCCACATACCTTTGGTGTCACAAACCCATCTTTGAGAGTAGTGTATGCAAACCTCATGCACTGACAGCATGTCTCTTTGAAAGTGATGCATACATACTGTGCATGTTATCATCATGTCTGCTTCGGAGTCCGTCCTACAAATATGATGTTTTCCCAGCACTTCTCCTTGAAGGAGACGTATAGAAGCCTCATGTGTTTCAAGCTCATCTTCTGGAAAATAGTGCATACATCTTGAGTCGTGAGTAGGTCTCTTCGGGAGTGACGTGTACAGTCCTCATGTGTTGGCAGCACATCTCTATAAAAGAGTGACGTATGCAGAACTCATGTGATGGCAGCGCGTCTCTAGAAGAGAGTGATGTCTACATACCTCATTTGTTGACAGCGTGTCCCTATAAGCGTGACGTGTACAGACCTCATATGTTGCTAGCATGTCTATAAGAGTGACTTGTACAGACCTCATGTGTTGGCAGCATGTCTCTATAAGAGTGACATCTAGACAATCTAGTAATCCGTAGTAAATCAGGAGAATGCCCAGAGTCTCTCATCACACAAAAAACGGCTGCGAGCGGCAAAAATCCAAAACTCCTTAAACAAGCATTTACAATGCAATGGTTTTGCCTTTGTTAAAGTTTGAGCTATTGGCATTGCTCTTGACATTATTTTTATTTATGTTTTTTTTTTAACATAAATGGCATTGTCATTTACAATAGCAAATTCAACCACTCATCTAACCCATCTGAACACCCAGCCACTGATCCACCCGCTCATCTATCTACGCATGCACTTGCCAATCTCTTCATTCACCCACCCAGCTGCCCACTTGTCCATTCCGGTACCCACTCATCTATCAAAGCAGGCGCCCGCCGACCTCATCATATATCCGCTCCCTCGTCCCTCCCTCCAGCTACCCACCTACTCATCCATCCACTCATCCTTCCACCTATTCATCCATCCGCTCACACATCCATCCGCCCACTCATCAATCTGCTCATCCTTCCACCCGCTCATCCATCCTCTCACTCATCCATCTGCTCATCCTTCCACCCACCCATCCGCCCGCTCATCCTTCCATCTACTCATCCATCCACTCATCCTTCCACCTACTCATCCATCCATCCATCCACCCACTCATCCATCCGCTCATCCTTCCGCCCACTCATCCATCCGCCCACTCATCCATCCGCCCACTCATCCATCCGCCCACTCATCCATCCGCTCATCCTTCCACCTAATCATCCATCCGCTCATCCTTCCACCACCTCATCCATCCGCTCATCCTTCCACCTACTCATCCATCCACTCATCCTTCCACCTACTCATCCATCCGCTCGCACATCCATCCGCCCACTCATCAATCTGCTCATCCTTCCACCCGCTCATCCATCCTCTCACTTATCCATCCGCTCATCCTTCCACCCACGCATCCATCCGCTCATCCTTCCACTTACTCATCCTTCCACTTACTCATCCATCCACCCACTCATCCTTCCACCTACTCATCCTTCCACCTACTCATCCTTCCACCTACTCATCCTTCCACCTACTCATCCTTCCACCTACTCATCCATCCACCCACTCATCCTTCCACCCACTCATCCTTCCACCCACTCATCCTTCCACCCACTCATCCTTCCACCCGCTCATCCTTCCACCCGCTCATCCTTCCACCCACTCATCCATCCGTTCATCCTTCCACCTACTCATCCTTCCACCCACTCATCCATCCGTTCATCCTTCCACCCACTTATTCATCCGCTCATCCTCCCACCCACTTATTCATCCGCTCATCCTCCCACCCACTCACCCATCCGCTCATTCTTCCCGCCACTCATCTATCAAAGCATGTGCCGTTCATCCATCCATTCATCAGCTCACGTGTCCATCCCTCCATCCTTCCGCTGCCTGCCTGTGGGAAGAGTCCAAGCCCACGCGCATGTCCCCCTCCCCGTTCCTCTTGCACAGCCCCCCTCTGTTTTCGCTCTTCTCGCGGTGGGCGGCTCCAGGCCCTGGCACTAATTTGCTGTTTGGGCTGAGAGCGCTGGGAGTAATGAGGGGGCGTGAGAGGCGCCTTCATTACTACGGCGCTTCCACGCGGGTGCAGCGGGGAGCGGTGCCTCGTGGCTGCATGTCTTGGGAGATCTCAGCGGTGCAGATGGGGCTGGACCAGCCCCAGGACCGGCAGCACCCCCTGGGCAGGTGCTAGGGAGCGTGGGATCTCACCAGGGCCGGATTACGCACAGGAACAAGGCACCCAGGCTATATCCGTCCACGCGCTGCCCCCGGGGGGATGTCTTGTGCGATACAGCAGTGTCCCGTGGCCACGAGCGCACGCCCCACCCCCCCCACACTGTGTGTAATATGGCCCCTGGTGTTCGCACCCTCTTCCTGCTATTCCTGGAAAGCAGTGGCGCAAAAGGGCTTCAGGTAGATCCGTCTACCTACTGACAGCTGCCACGTGACCTCATGTCATGTGCGTGACACCTTCAGCCAGTCCCGATTTTCACCCAACAGCGCTTTCTTTGCATTCTTGGGCATCTAGGCACAGTCCTGAAACTCCGAGCCTCAGAATGGAAAGTGTTGGGCAGGACGTTCAGAACTGAACTGCAAGGAGAGACGAGACGGATCATGAAACCCACCTCAGACATGGAACAAGGCAAACAATAGCTTCCCGGCCCCACTCACTTTCAAAAGAAGCCCAAAACAAACATTCGTCCTACCAAAACAAGCCCAACAAGCATTACAATGCCGGAGACACGGGGGAGGAGGGAACGGGCACACAGTGGGAGGTGGGGGGGTGCGGGAACGGAAACACATAGACAGCGGGAGGGGGGGGCGGTAGGGCACACGGACAGTGGGAGGGGGGGGCGGGGGAAGACAGCAAGCACTCACAAAAATTAGAAAAACATACCGGGCAAAGGCTTCAGTTCCGAGGGAAGGGTGGGGAATTCAGGAACAAAGCACCCTGGCTATATCCGTCTACGGCTCTACGCGCTGCCCCCGGGGGATGTCTTGTGCGATACAGCAGTGTCCCGTGGGCACGCGCGCACGCCATCCCCCCCCCCACCCCCACCACACACTGTGTGTAATATGGCCCCTGGTGTTCGCACCCACTTCCTGCTATTCCTGGAAAGCAGTGGCGCAGAAGGGCTTCAGGTAGATCCGTCTACCTACTGACAGCTGCCACGTGACCCAACAGCGCTTTCTTTGCATTCTTGGGCATCTAGGCACAGTCCTGAAACTCCAAGCCTCAGAATGGAAAGTGTTGGGCAGGACATTCAGAACTGAACTGCAAGGAGAGACGAGACGGATCATGAAACCCACCTCAGACATGGAACAAGGCAAGCAATAGCTTCCCGGCCCCACTCACTTTCAAAAGAAGCGCAAAACAAACATTCGTCCTACCAAAACAAGCCCAACAAGCATTACAATGCCGGAGACACGGGGGGAGGAGGGAACGGGCACACAGTGGGGGGGGGGGGGTGGGAACACATAGACAGCGGGAGGGGGGGCGGGAGGGCACACGGACAGTGGGAGGGGGTGGGCGGGGGAAGACAGCAAGCACTCACAAAAATGAGAAAAACATACCGGGCAAAGGCTTCAGTTCCGAGGGAGGGGTGGGGAATTCAGCGAGAGCGGGCGGGAAAGGCGAGCACGCCCACAGTGGAGACGTCTTCATGACGTCGCCAAAAGCCAAAAAGCTGTGAAAGAGAGTAACAACATTCACCTGGGAAACCAAATGAAGGTGAAAAATCACACGAAATGTAAAATTTCCGGAGGTGCAAAATGACATGGAGGTGCAAAACCACATAGGGCAGCAAAATGACATGAAGGGGTCAGGCGAACCCTCGGTGCTTCAGGGATCACGGACGGCCTCACATGGCCTCTGCGAGCGATGGGCCAATCCCAGTGCGGCCCTGAGGCGAGCCCCCGATGACGTCAGAGCTCCTTGACCAATCGGAGCGCGGCTCCCTCGTGCCAGCAGCCTATCAGAGCACAGCTCCTGCGTGCCAGCCACCAATCAGCTAGCTGCCCCTTCGGTTTGGTCTCCGTGGCTCTGGAGATGCGGGCGGCGATTTCTAGGGCAGTCTCAGGCCCCGGGCCGCGGCGGTGGAACACAGCAGGGTTACCTCACGGCAGGGGCGCGCACAGCCAGGAGTTTTTAGGCCACAAAAGATGGTCCGCGTTGACGGATAGCACTAGTGTTAATGGATTAGCAGGAAGCAGGAAGGCGAGGCGATTCGGGGGCGTGTTTGGCCAGAATGACGTGCAACAAAGTCGATCCCACATAAGATAACCACGCCCATGGAAAAAATCTCGGGAACGCCCCCGAATCTGGTCCGGCCTTGACGGACAGATCTCTGTTCCAATGGCTAGCCTCCATTTATGGAGCTAGCCAATGGAACAGAGGGGCGTATTCAAGTGTCCCTTACTGAAAACTACAGATTTCTCCTGGGGGCGGAGCTAAAGCTCCGTGCCCCAGGCAAAACCTAAAAAGGGACTAAAAACATCTGCCTATCACTGGAGTAAAATTTACAAAATAAAATAACATGAATCGTAGATTGGGGGGGAGATAGAGTCACAAGGGCAAGGTTGAAGATCAAGTGACCAATCATTCATAGTAGGGAAGGTAACTAAACTATGGAAGGTCCCCAGCCTAAAGCGGGTTAATAAAAATCTATTGTAGGCTCCTGGGACGAAAGACATATAGGGTTAAATATTAAAAGTTGTTAAAATTAATTGATGGAGGACAGAGGGCTTTAAGATCTCTACCATCATTCTCTGGGTATCGAGCAGCATTAAATACTCTTCTCAAGTCCTTTCTGGATACTGCTTCAATAGAAGAGGGATTAGTGTAATAATGCAGGGGTCTTCAAAGTGTGGGGCGCGACCCTCAGGGGGGCCACGGAGTGATTGAAAGGAGGTCGCGCATTCCCGATCACACTTCTTCCCCAGGCCCATCTGACTACAGGGATTCAGCCCCCCCTCCTCCCCCATAGTGTGTCTCAGCTCGAGCTGCTGTGAGCTGCGCTGGGCTGTGTCTGCAGTCTTATCTCCAGCACAGCCCGTCACCCCTGAGTTTTTCACAGGTGGTTAACGGCCATTTGCATATTTACATAGCTTTTGAAAACTGGTCACTGAGGCTTAGTTTTTTTTTATAGTTCCAGTACCCCCTGGGCCCCAACTCAGCCTTTCCCTTTACTGAAATAGTGTGAGAATATATTTCATGAAAAGAAATAATAAAAAGTAGAGTTGCCAGAAGAAAAAAATACTAGCCATTTCTCTTGTAACACACTGTTTGCTACCTCTCACATTTTGTTTGCTTTATATACTTGCACAAGTGCCACCATTGCCTACGTAACGTTTGTTCTTGTGTTTGAGTGTGCCATTTATTGCAGTATTATACCTCTACTTTTACTTTGTACGCTTTTGTAACCTGCACACATATCACTTTTTCCTCCTGTAATGTACCGTTTGCTACCTCTTGTATTTTGGTTGCTCGCTATTGTCACTTTTGCCTCATGTAACTTAACGTTTGCTTTTGTACTTTGTTCACTTGTAATTTTCTCCTCATGTAACATTACTGTTCCTATTGTGAAGCGCTCTGACACCTTCGGGTAAAGTCCGCGCTATATAAAAACGCATAAATAAATAAATTCGTTATGTGACTTTTCGGTCTCTGTTCCCTTTATCAGTCATGGATCATTGAGGCACCCCTAAAACACAATTAAAAGTGCTTTCTATTTATATTTGCTGTTCCAAGTATGCACAGATGAGTGCTGAAATATACAGCTTTACGTGACTGCTTATTTTTGTACCGTCTGGGACATCAAAATATTGAGCAGGCAACCCTGATCATAGGACTGGAAGTATGTTGCAAGATCAGAATATGTACTTCCTCCACCCTCGATCCCTGATTAATGTCATAATAGCAATAATTTAACCTATATCTTAAACCCTACGCCGCAGTCAATAATATGTTGAGTTACTTCAAGTGTCTTGAAATGCACCCTGCATTCAGAGAACTCACTCCTCATTCTAGCATTCACAGCGATCACAATGCACTCACACTGATCACCATGCACTCACATCATTCACCCTCTCACCCTGGACTCACAGTGATCACTCTGCAATCACAATGCACTTGCAATATTCTCCCTGTACCTCAACCTGCATTCACGCTACTCATCTGCACTCATGTGACACCACATTCACCTGCCCCCTCACTGCTCAATTTGCAACTCGCTTAAACAAGCCCATCATTAACCATGCATTCTTTCATCCCACTCTGCACTTACATCCACACTCAAATTCATATGGCCACCTCACTCACCCTGCAGTCACTCCTCTTTCCCTACTCTCATACTGTTGCATCGCTCACCGTGCACTCACATGGGCACTCTTCTCATCCACAGAGGGCAGGGTTTTAGGGACCCCTGCTGCTCCCGGACAGGGCCAGGTGAGCTTCTAATGTGGCAGCACGTATTCCTGTGGAGTGGAAGGCCCATCACAAAGGTTGACTAGACAGCTTTCTGATGTTAATTGCTGTATTTTGGTTGTAAACTGGTACTGTTTTATTGTGAGCAAAAAAATGTCAAAATAATGAAGCAATTCTATCCCAAAATACCGTGGCATCACATAACATTTACATTTTCCTCTCACACAATTTAGTCAAGCCTTCCGTGTAATTTGGTCCTCACCTGCCTCGTAATTCCAGAAGCCCTGCCTACAGGTTTAGAAATGTTTGTCAGGAGGGGGTCCTTATGACTGAAAATGTTGACGGGGGTCTCGGCACCCAAAAGTTTGAAGACCTCTGTAATAATGTAACTAGCCGATATCTTTCAAAAAGTTATGCACATATCCCAGCCAGGGAATCTTCATGGCTCCTTCCAATTTTAATATGTCTTAAAGGATATCTCTATTTAATTTAGTTTGGTGTTTCATCCACAGCCTGTGCCATAATAGCACAGGCTCTATCCTAATTGAGTCGGAGATTAACTGAATACCCAGTTCGGCGTGGCAAACACATCCTTAAGTGCTTTTCGGTACGGCTAAAGTGTATTTTAAAAAGGAGTTTTCAGCTATCTGTAGAGGGGGAAAGATCAGCAAACCCCCATATTCTACTCCCGTAAAGTGCAGCAGAAACAAATTTAGGCTTATATACTTTAATTAGTTCTTCTGGTGGTCGCTTGCCAAGCTTCCTGGCGAAGATAATGAGTGCAGATGTAGAGCGTAAGAGGGCTAATATTTTAGCAGCCACTGCTTGTACCCAGGAATCGTTCTGGGGGAAAAAGGATACCCAGATAGGAGAATTTTTTAGTAGCCTCAATCCTTTTACCTTCAATAAAAATATCTTTATTAATCCTAAAGCCAGTGCCACAACGCATAATAAAAGTTTTGGTGGAATTAACCCTTAGGCCCAAGTCTTTCATAAAAAGGGTAAAACTGTCTACCACTCGTTGCAATCCCACATGAGTACGTGACATTAAAACAGCATCATCGGCATATAGTAGGGCTGGTATTGGGCGGCCGTTTATCTGAGGAAAGTCCTGGTTATCTTTACATAGGGCTTCCTCAAGCCCGTTTATGTACAAATTAAAAATGAAAGGAGGCAGGACACAACCCTGCCTGACACCACTCTTAATCGGGAATGCGGCTGTACACTCGTCCTTTACACCGTATCTTATGCGTGCCTTGGCGTCAGAATAAAAACTTTAAAGAAAATAAATAATATTTACATCAACCCCCAGATCTCCCAACAGTTTCCATAATTTTGAGTGGACCACACAGTCAAACGCGGCTGAAAGGTCCACGAAAGCTAAAAACAAGTTCCCTTTCTTGGCACTGGTGTATTTGCCCACCAGTAAGGAGAGATTCAGATCCTGTTCTACTGTCCCTAGTCCAGCTCTGAATCCATATTGCAGGTCAGATAGGATCGAGTTATCGTCAGCCCAATCAAGTAAACGATCTAATACAACCCGACCTGCAACCTTCGTGATGGAATTCAGTAGGGAAATCGGTCTGTAACAGCCCGGGTCGTTCCTATCTCCTTTTTAGGTCTCGCCTGTCAATGTGCTTGCGCATTGAGCTTGCGAGAATATAGGGGCTTAACGAGAGCTTAACCATCGGGCGATTTCATGCTGTGCCCGTGAAAAGCAAGCTCAATGCGCAAGCGCATTGACCTAAAAAGCGCGTGCACATGAAAGCCTGCCATCTGCCGCCAGAAGCTTCACTTGAAAGGGATAATTTCGCACTCTCAGACATTTCTCCTCCCCTAATTTATTCACTGCCCATGGCCAGCCGGTCGGACCTTCACTTTGACGGCCGCCAGGCCGTCTCTCGCGTTTCTCTTCCCCCCCCTCCCAGTGTACTTTTATTTTTTTTAACTTGTTTTTCTCTTAATTTCCTGCCTCTATGCTCTTACTCCCATCTGTGTTAAGAGCTCTGGTTGATGTATACGTTCTTCAGCAGCCTGTAAATAATCTCACGGTACATAGACGTTTCCTGCTTTACGCTTTATTTTTGTGGCTTGCGAACCCGATATGTGCTAATACACCCTTTTTTCTATCTTGATTGTTTTTTACGCAGCTTGTAACCTTCCTGTCAGTGTAAAAAATTATTTTCTTGGTGCATGCTTACTGACCTGTCCTTACTTTCCCTTTCTGGTCTTATTCCCATGTGCGTCTGTTTGTTGTGACTTATCCTTGTGTCCTTCCCGCCATCTATTTTCTGTCCTGAACCTGAAGTGCTAGCATATGCTATCTGTCTCTCTCTCTCCGCAGGCCCCGGCACAGCTCAGCACGTTACCTTGCAATTGTTCCCTTCCACCTCCTCCTGTGCCGTCCCTTGGATGAAATACTAATGTGCTGTTCCCCGCGTCCTAGCCCTATTCTGTCAGTCCGCTGGCACGCGCGTGAAATACACATAAGCTGGAGGCAGTCGGGTGCGGGCCGGGAGCTGCAAGGAGCCGAGGATTGATGCGAGCAGCTAGTCCTCGTCTGGATCCGCTCCGAGCCCAATGCCTTCCTCACAAGTGCTCTGCATGGATTCCTAGCGCCGGCATCCGTGCTAGTTTTTTTATTCGCCTGTTGTCCTTTTTGCCTTTGGTCCCTCCTTCCTTTCCTCATGCTGTCCGTGTTGTTAATTGCCTGCTGCCGCCCCTTTCCCGTTGTCGTTGTTGACCACCTCCCTCCTCCTCTCCCTTTTCTGGCGCCTGTAGTATTTAGCCGTACTTTCACTTTCACGGCCGCCAGGCCGTGTCTCGCGTTTATCCTCCCCCATTTCCCCCTCCCCACAGGAATGCCAAGAGCTTTTTTTTTATTTCACCCTTGTTTAACTTGTTTTTTTTATTCGCCTGTTGTCCATTTTGCCTTTGGTCCCTCTTTCCCTTCCTCATGCTGTCCGTGTTGTTAATTGCCTGCTGCCGCCCCTTTCCCGTTGTCGTTGTTGACCACCTCCCATCTCTGGCTCCGTGGTGTTTTTTTCTTCTTTACTAAATGTTTTTTTTATTAGAGAAACATTGGGAGAGGCGCCAACATCCAAGCTGATATCCTATCTCCACTGTGTGATAGTAAGAGGGCGGCAGCTGCTGGAGGTCTCAAGTGCTCCTACTGATGCAGAGCAAACGTAAAGTCAGGGAGCAGAGAAAGTGCGTTCACCAGAGAGCACCTTCACCAGACAGTGCGTGTTTACTTCACAATCGCCACTACATGTGTGGGGGCACTCACAACTTTATGCCTTGAGCCAAAGGTCAGGCCGGCAAAAAAACAGCAGTGGCTACATTTCCGAAAACCCTCTCGTTCTACATAGTCCAGCACTCTGTGTCTGCATGCAACAACATCGCAGAATATGTTGACCGGATGGGACTATCATCGAAGCCTCTGCAGAGGTGAAATGCCATTTCTGACATCACAAACAGCTTGTCCCCGATTTAGTTCTGTAATAGTCTAATTTATCTGGCTGATCCCCACGCTCGCAGAACCCCGCCGCTTTCCGAAGAGCTGGTTTGTGTCCCTACCTGCGACTATTTGGAGCATCTCTTGCATTTCTCAGATCCTGTTTCCAAGCTCACAGCCTCTAGATCCGCCGTAGATCCATCTTTTACTAGTAGGATTCAGCTTCCAATGGTTTGACCCTCACACCTGACAGATGGCAGCTCAGCAGATGTAACGCACCACAAACTGCACTCCTTTCATCATCATCTGGCCCCAGCCCCCAATACTTTATCACACAGCGCAACCCCAGCATCACTCAGCGCAACCCCAGCATCACTCGGCGCAACCCCTGCATCACTCAGCGCAACCCCTGCATCACTCAGCGCAACCCCTGCCTCCCTCAGCGCAACCCCTGCCTCACTCAGCGCAACCCCTCAGCGCAACCTCTGCATCACTCAACTCCTTTCATCATCATCTGGCCCCAGCCCCCAATACTTTATCACACAGCGCAACCCCAGCATCACTCAGGGCAACCCCTGCATCACTCAGGGCAACCCCTGCATCACTCAGGGCAACCCCTGCCTCACTCAGCGCAACCCCTGCCTCACTCAGCACAACCCCTGCCTCACTCAGCGCAACCCCTGCCTCACTCAGCGCAACCCCTCAGCGCAACCCCTGCATCACTCAGCGCAACCCCTGCATCACTCAGCGCAACCTCTGCATTACTCGGCGCAACCCCTGCATCACTCGGCGCAACCCCTGCATCACTCGGCGCAACCCCTGCATCACTCGGCGCAATCCCTGCATCACTCGGCGCAACCCCTGCATCACTCGGCGCAACCCCTGCATCACTCGGCGCAACCCCTGCATCACTCGGCGCAACCCCTGCATCACTCGGCGCAACCCCTGCACCATTCGGCGCAACCCCTGCACCACTTGGCGCAACCCCTGCACCACTCGGCGCAACCCCTGCACCACTCGGCGCAACCCCTGCACCACTCGGCGCAACCCCTGCACCACTCGGCGCAACCCCTGCACCACTCGGCGCAACCCCTGCACCACTCGGCGCAACCCCTGCACCACTCGGCGCAACCCCTGCACCACTCGGCGCAACCCCTGCCTCACTCAGCCCAACCCCTGCCTCACTCAGCCCAACCCCTGCCTCAATCAGCCCAACCCCTGCATCTCTTTCTGGCCTCACCTCGACCTGGCACCTTATTTTCTTCAGGACAGTCTGGATGCTTCACATCTCCTCTGGCCTCCCTGCCCCCTCCCCCTGATCTTTCTTGCTCCTCTCCTCTCCAGCCTCCTTTTCCTCTATAGTCTCTTTCCACTCCCATCTCTTTTGAGTCTCTCTCTTCCACCTACATCCTCGCCCTTATCTCATCCACCCTCTTCTCACCACCTTCCATCCTTTTCTCCTGGTCCTTCTATACAAATCTTTATCCTTTCGCCCCCATCTCTTTCCTGCCCGCTCCCCATGCTTCTCCATTTCTTCTATTTTTTGTGCCTTCTTCTCCTCTGATTGTACTCGTTTTTCTTGCCTTCTGCTCCCCTGATTGCACTCGTTTTTTTTCTTGCCTTAGGCTCCCCACTCCATCCATCCATCCCCCCACTCCATCCATCCATCCATCCCCCCCACTCCATCCATCCCTCCCCACTCCACACTCCATCCCTCCCCCTCCCCACACTCCATCCCTCCCCCGGCTCACACTCCATCCCTCCCCCGGCTCACACTCCATCCCTCCCCCGGCTCACACTCCATCCCTCCCCCGGCCCACACTCCATCCCTCGCCCACCATGCGCTATCACAGCATCACTCGTCGCCACCACAACATCATTCAAAGCAACCACAGCATCAATCTGTGCAACCATTCAACAACTGATTCAAATATGTTCTCTCAATGTTTCAAACTTTATTACAAATGTCACAAAAAAAGTTAATATTTCACTTCTGTTCTTGTATTTTCATCACAATAAAATACAATAAAAATAATCTTCCCAAAAGTTATTTGCAAAAGTTTAAGCTATTGCCATTATAAATTACAATAACTTTTATTTAAGTATTAAATAATGGAAAAAATATAACCCATTGTTATTTTTTAATAATAATACATCTGTCATGTAAATACAACACATATTGCATTACAAATGCTATAGGTGTCACGTTTGCAAAAGTTAACACTATTGGCATTGTAAATGACAAAGTTATTAATTTTGTTATTTTCAAAACAAATACATAAATAAAAAATTTGTCATTTACAATACTAAGACCTCTAACTTTACTAATGCGAGCCCTATTGCATTGAAAACGTAGTATTTATAACATTTTTAAAAGATTGTGATTTGTAAGATCAATACATGGAAGACTGGAAAACTAAACATGTACCTTTACTAATGCTATAGATGTAACATTTGCTAAATGTATAACTATTGGCATTTCAAATAACAAAATTAATACTTTTATAATTTGCAAAACATAAACAAAAATTTAAAAATATTTACATTTGCCACACCAAAAGCTCAAACTTTTCTATTGTGAGACCTATTGCATTTCCAATGCTTGTTTGAAGATAGGAACGATTACAGACTCAACCCAGGTCGGGAGGAGTCCAGCGTTGCAACTCGCATTGAGGGCCTGCACAAGAAGAGGCCCCCATGAAGATGTAATTGATTTAACAAATCAATGGGGACCCTGTCTGGTCCAAGAGCCTTTCCGCCCTGACTGGCATGTAAGGCCCTCTCGACTTCCTCCAGGGTAAAAGCTAAGGACATAGAATGGAGAGAATCACTCAAAACTTGAATCCCTACTGGAGTTTCAACTCCTCCAAACACCTGGGTAAAATGCTCAATCCACCAATTTTCCGGGATAGCTGACTCTATAGTAGGGCTAGTATTGCTGGATAAAAAGGGTGATAATTTAGGGCCCGATGTAGGTAAATCCCATTTACCGATTTTGAAATACCGAATCCTACCGATTCGGTATTTCAAAATCGGTAAATGGTATGTAGGTCCCAACATCTGGATTCGATACCGAATCCTTAGCAATTCTTTAATTACCGATTTGGTAAATACCGAATCGGTAATGCCCATTCATTCCTATGGGCTTTGAAGCCCATAGGAATGATTAGGCATTACCGATTCAGTATTTACCGAATCGGTAATTAAAGAATTCACAAGGGTGCAGGGGGTGTCACTTTGACACCCTCTGGCACCCCCAAAACAGGCACAGGTGCCATCTGGCAGGCATACCTGCCCTAAGGGCAGGTCTGCCTGTCACATGACATAGGTGTGCATGCACACATGTGCATGCACACCGGAATCGGTATTTTACCATGGATTTGTATTCCATGGTAAAATACCGATTCTGTAAGCCATGTGCAGAAGGTACATTGCCTACCTACATTGCATTTTCGGTAATTTTACCGAATCGGTAAATATTACCGAATCGGTAATTATTTTACCGATTCGGTACATATTACCGAATCGGTAAAAATACCGATTCGGTAATGATACCGATTCGGTAAAATTACCGAAAATGTGCCCCTAAATCTCGGTAGCCCTTTACCGATCGGAAACGGCCGAAAATCGGTATTTTCGGCCGATTCGGATCGGTAAAGGGCTACCTACATCGGGCCCTAAGTGTGTACACACAATAAACTGTAATGCAAATCAATGGCCTATGCAAGCACTCACACCAGCAATCTCACCCAGAGGTATGCACTCACATACAAGTGTCCAGTCATACACAGAGGCCTGTGTTGATGCACTGGTACAGTATTTAACACAGCCAGGCCATTAGTATATACTTTACCATCAGCCGTAACCATGTACAGCACGGAAGCCTCCAAACCAGCATTCAAGCACTACAGATCAAAGTGTTATGTCAAATCCAATAAGGAGAGTGACGTTTGCAACGTTTTCATAAACACCAGCAACTCAGGATGAGTTTTGTAAGCCTCTGAACAAAGGAACTGGCGGTGCACACGATTTAAAGGAATGCAGTGCACTCGGGTATCATTTCTACACACAGACACATATCTCAGAAGCATACATGAACACTGATAAGCATAATCATAGAGTCACACACGCGAAGAAAGATGGAATACATGTACATGAGGGCACAACACACTCAACCACACAACTTCAAAAGGGATTTCCCTTTATCTGATTACACAACATAAATAAACCGATGTTCCAAGAGCTAAAACAAGGCCTTCCAATGATTCACTCTTCCACAATGACCTGCAGTAGAGACTTATTTTTAACTTACCTTCCTTTCGCTCAGGAGACCGTAATTCCCAGCAGGTATAACTTAGGAAGATAGCAGCAGTGGAAACCCATAGTGGCGCAGAGTGCGCAGACTGCTGCCCTACAGGGAAATGGGGCGGTTTCCAGGTGGGCTGGGGAAGAGTCAGAAAACAAACAAAGTTGCCAATGGAAGTCAACTCAGTATTCTCCTAATGTTCATCGTTGCGCAACTTCTGCATTCCAAAAGACCAAAATGCACGCCGGGGCATCTGTTTTGTAAGTTTGCACTCTGATCTGTTGCATATGATGTAAATTGCAGCGCCGAGTTAGTGCCACTATACACAGTGCTTTAAATGGGCCGGTACTCACTGGTACTGAGTACCGGTACTTCTTAATTTTCTCCCCTTGAGTACCGGCAATTTTTTTCTTAGAAGAAAGAGAGTACCGGTACTCATGGGGATCTGACTTTAACCGAGGCAGCGCGCACCCTTTATCCTCAAGTTATACTACGGCAGCACCTTTCATGCACTGCACCGAATCAATCGATGGAGCTCGACACCAGGACCCAGCGTGAGCTGCTTTGTAAATCAGAGCAGAGGTGAGTCTGCTGAGTCATTTGCTTATCCAAAGATCTTTCACAGTGGGCGCTAAGAGGGGGCTGTAAAATCTAATGGGTGGCGGTGGGAGGCACTAATCAGGACATAACAAAAGAACGTATGGGAAGGCTTTTACGGTCGCCACGCATCTGAATTGCTTCCTTGCACACTTGCTGATTCCTATTTCATCGACCTTGGAGAGACCTTAAGACCAATCAAAAATGTGGAGATTGGCACCTGGTTCCCCAGTACAGACGTTGTCAGCAGGGCCGGACTGAGAACCAAAACCGGCCCTGACAAAGTGCTCGGCCAGCCCCCTGGGGGTGCGACTCAGCTCTTTGCCGGGGTCGGTATGCGTCCGATTTTGTTACAGGGCCGATTTTGCAGCTATGCTGCAAGAACGGCCCTGTAACAAAAAGGGCCCCCAGGGCCCAAAACCGGCCCCCACCCTTGCTTCGCACCGGAAGATTGCCCGGTTCCTGCAACGGCCAGTCCGGGCCTGGTTGTCAGCTCTGGCCCTAACTCCGGTTTACAAATGTTCCAGGAGAGACTTGTTTATTTATTTTATGCGTTTTTATATAGCGCGGACTTTCCCCGAAGGTGTCAGAGCGCTTCACAATAGGAACAGTAATGATACATGAGGGGAAAATTACAAGTGAACAAATTACAAAAGCCAACGTTAAGTTACATGAGGAAAAAGTGACAATTGTGAGCAAACAAAATACAAGAGGTAGCAAATGATCCATTACAGGAGGAAAAAGTGATATGTGTGCAAGTTACAAAAGCATACAAAGTACAAGTAGAGGTATAATACTGCAATAAATGGCAGACACTCCAGCACAAGAACAAACGTTACATGAGGCTATGGTGGCACTTGCGCAAGTATCTAAAGCAAACAAAATGTAAGAGGTAGCAAACAGTATGTTACAAGAGATAAGTGATGTGTGCATGTTACAAAAGAGTACCAGTACTGGACAGATGGCTCAGTGGGCTGTAGGCCACCAGTTCGATTTAAGGCAGGCTGTAGCAGCATGTAATCCTTAGGTGGTTGCTAAAATGCATGCAGATTTCGTGGATACAACGCCCCTTGTTCCCCGTTAGCCCAGCCCTAAACTCCGCCCACTGCTCCTTTTGGTGAGTACCTGCACTTATTTCTTTCGGGAAACATCCTTTACAACGCAACTTTTACCACGCAGTGCTTTTACATCACAACTTTTACAATGCAAACCATTACAACGCATTGCGCTGGGGGGGCGCTCTAGGATAGGGAATGGATTTAATTTACTATCCAACACCTTCCCTACTATCCACAGGGACTGGAGTTGGAATAGTAAATTAAACTATTCACTATCCAGCACCCCTCAACACTATGCGTTGTAAAGGCATGCGTTGTAAAAGTTGCGATGTAAAAGCATGCGTTGTAATGTCATACATCCATTTCTTTCCATTTAAAGCACTGACTATACATACAGGCTTCTCCTGTGTGAATGAGTAGTGCATTGGGATCTGTGCTTGGTGGTTCTTTGGCTAATGGACCCTGCCAGTAACGTGGTCAGAAAGACATAAACAAACAGTCCCATGCGTTTCACATGTGCCATGAATTCTAACAGGGGATGGTCAGGACAGAAGACTTGTCCGAGCAGCCGTGCACTCCACACTAGTCATGATATAAACCCCCGTGCAGCCCCTCAGCCACAGCCACCTCACCTGCTCTAGTGGCAGTGCTGTGCTGTCTGCTGTGACAGTGTGGGTCCGGGGCGCGCGCTCACCTGGGGGCCAGTGGATGGAGACTGGAACCAGTGGCAGCTGCTGCCACTGAAACTTATAGGGCAGCGCGGGACGTTGTAGAAGGGGAATGATGGAAAAAAAGAACTTACCTGGAGCTCCCGGACACCCCCTCGATGATCCTCTGCCTCAACCGCCTCAGACGCGTGAACTGTTCGTTTATAAGCTCCGAAAACCAGGCACTCTCACTTCACCTTGGCCTCCACGGTTCGCAAGTGCCGAGCTAGGAGGTTTGCAGTGCCGGGGAGGCTTGCATAATTTGCAGCGAGCTATCCAGCGCGCCAACATGAAGCGATGCTAAGCACTCTCCGGAAAGCCTGCTGCCTGCCTCCATGACAAAAGTGCCCTGTATGTACATTAAACGTACTACGTACATTGTATGTAGCATGAAGCCGGCGCACTCAGCTTGGAGGAGGTCTGTGCAGGAAGGAGGAAGAGTGGTGGGAATACACGCAGCACCAAGACACTCATCGCAGTGCATCGTTCATATAATGTGAAGCTCGCTGTCCGAATGCTGACGTAAGCCAATTTGTGTCCTTTTGGGTGCCATCTGTGCCCACGTGGGTGTCTGTGTCCGTCTTCGATTACCAGAACCGCGACGTCATGGAAACTAAAGACAGATAACGGCACTCATTTAAGAAACCCTGCAAATGCTGCCCCCACAAACTTGGCACCCTGTGCGGTGGCACCAGTCGCACTGCCCTAAAGTCGGCACTGTACAGACCTCATGTGTTGCCAGCGTGTCTCTACAAGAGAGTGACATGTACAGACCTCATGTGTTGCCAGCATGTCTCTACAAGAGAGTGATGTGTACAGCCCTCATGTGTTGCCAATACGCCATCTCTATAAGAGAGTGACGTGTACAGATCTCATGTGTTGCCAGCGTGTCTCTGTAAGAGAGTGACGTGTACAGACCTCACGTGTTGCCAGCATGTCTCTATAAGAGTGACGTATACAGACCTCATGTGTTGCCAGCATGTCTCTATAAGAGTGACGTATACAGACCTCATGTGTTGCCAGCATGTCTCTATAAGAGTGACGTATACAGACCTCATGTGTTGGCAGCACGTCTGTAAAGGAGAGTGACGTATATAGACCTCATGTGTTGCCAGCATGTCTCTACAAGAGAGTGACGTGTACAGATCTCATGTGTTGCCAGCACGTCTCTACAAGAGAGTGACGTGTACAGATCTCATGTGTTGGCAGCATGTCTCTATAAGAGTGACGTATACAGACCTCATGTGTTGGCAGCATGTCTCTATTAGAGTGACATTTACAGACCTCATTTGTTGGCAGCATGTCTCTATTAGAGTGATGTTTACAGACCTCATTTGTTGGCAGCACGTCTGTAAAGGAGAGTGACGTATACAGACCTCATGTGTTGGCAGCATTTCTCTACAAGAGTGACGTGTACAGACCTCGAGTGTTGCCAGCATGTCTCTACAAGAGAGTGACGTGTACAGATCTCATGTGTTGCCAGCGTGTCTCTACAAGAGAGTGACGTGTACAGATCTCATGTGTTGGCAGCATGTCTCTACAAGAGAGTGACGTGTACAGATCTCATGTGTTGGCAGCATGTCTCTATAAGAGTGACGTATACAGACCTCATGTGTTGGCAGCATGTCTCTATTAGAGTGACATTTACAGACCTCATTTGTTGGCAGCATGTCTCTATTAGAGTGATGTTTACAGACTTCATTTGTTGGCAGCACGTCTGTAAAGGAGAGTGACGTATACAGACCTCATGTGTTGGCAGCATTTCTCTACAAGAGTGACGTGTACAGACCTCGAGTGTTGCCAGCACGTCTCTACAAGAGAGTGACGTGTACAGATCTCATGTGTTGGCAGCATGTCTCTATAAGAGTGACGTATACAGACCTGTTGTGTTGGCAGCATGTCTCTATTAGAGTGACGTATACAGACCTCATTTGTTGGCAGCATGTCTCTATTAGAGTGACATTTACAGACCTCATTTGTTGGCATTATTATCAAAAAACAATGGCCCAACCCGTGTTAGTTGGTTGGATGAATCGATCATCAGATCACAGTTTATCACTTCAGAATTTTAAAGAGGATTAAAGCTAATTACCTCCAATAGGATTCAATCATCAATTGTTCATTCCATTAGAAAAGCAGCCACCTATCACAACTCATTTATTTACAAAAAGGAGTTTTTAATGGATTACTCCAAATACAGCGAAACATTGGTTTATATACATTTATACATTATTCACAGCGAACGGTAAAGGAAAGAGCTAGTGCTTCTATAGGGGTGCCAGAAAAAAGGAAAGAACTGGTGGTTTCAAGAAAAGGGGTGTAAGCCTCAAAGAAAAAGTGACATGAGATTTGATTGACTTAAGGGAAAAAGTTGGTATTTATCCAACGTATTTAAATGAAAAAAACAGGCCACTCTTAGTGTTAATCCAATTTCATAAAAACAATCATACAGTCTTGACTGGCATGTATAATGTTCAGGGGAATAGTGGTCCTGGCAATAAGAAAGGGGGGGCGTCGACGTTTCGACCCGTCTTGGGGTGCTAGGGTAACTGGGGACCTCGACCTGCGGGTCTTCCTCAGGACGTAAAAGGCAAAGCCTTTGTACCGTAGCTAGAACGCTGTAGGCCCAATTTGACTTTAGTGGGAATTCACAGTCCTCATGTTTCTCGAAGGACGTGAAGGGAATGGTCACACTCACATTCCTAATAAATGATCGTAAGCCGGAGACATTAAGATTCAGGTGTAGAAATACTGTTCTCACCACCGGACTTGCTTGTTACTGCAAGTGCTCTTGTATCTATGTCAAGTTGGAGACAAGCAGTATTGGATTCGTCTTGGCAATTAGCGGTTCTCTTTCTTTTTCTTTTTCAGTATTCCCTCACTGGGTGTAGTTCACGAGAAAAGGGGGTGGTGATCCAAGGGTCAATATTCAATTGTGTGTGCGAGAAGGTGTTGAAAAAATTATCAGCTCGCCAACCTCGGAGCGTACATGATGTCAATCACGCATCAGCGCCATGTCCGTGGAGTGAGTGCACACCGGTAGTTGCCACTGACTCGCCAGCTTCGGCATGCCGAAGCTGGCGAGTCAGTGGCAACTACCGGTGTGCACTCACTCCACGGACATGGCGCTGATGCGTGATTGACATCATGTACGCTCCGAGGTTGGCGAGCTGATAATTTTTTCAACACCTTCTCGCACACACAATTGAATATTGACCCTTGGATCACCACCCCCTTTTCTCGTGAACTACACCCAGTGAGGGAATACTGAAAAAGAAAAAGAAAGAGAACCGCTAATTGCCAAGACGAATCCAATACTGCTTGTCTCCAACTTGACATAGATACAAGAGCACTTGCAGTAACAAGCAAGTCCGGTGGTGAGAACAGTATTTCTACACCTGAATCTTAATGTCTCCGGCTTACGATCATTTATTAGGAATGTGAGTGTGACCATTCCCTTCACGTCCTTCGAGAAACATGAGGACTGTGAATTCCCACTAAAGTCAAATTGGGCCTACAGCGTTCTAGCTACGGTACAAAGGCTTTGCCTTTTACGTCCTGAGGAAGACCCGCAGGTCGAGGTCCCCAGTTACCCTAGCACCCCAAGACGGGTCGAAACGTCGACGCCCCCCCTTTCTTATTGCCAGGACCACTATTCCCCTGAACATTATACATGCCAGTCAAGACTGTATGATTGTTTTTATGAAATTGGATTAACACTAAGAGTGGCCTGTTTTTTTCATTTAAATACGTTGGATAAATACCAACTTTTTCCCTTAAGTCAATCAAATCTCATGTCACTTTTTCTTTGAGGCTTACACCCCTTTTCTTGAAACCACCAGTTCTTTCCTTTTTTCTGGCACCCCTATAGAAGCACTAGCTCTTTCCTTTACCGTTCGCTGTGAATAATGTATAAATGTATATAAACCAATGTTTCGCTGTATTTGGAGTAATCCATTAAAAACTCCTTTTTGTAAATAAATGAGTTGTGATAGGTGGCTGCTTTTCTAATGGAATGAACAATTGATGATTGAATCCTATTGGAGGTAATTAGCTTTAATCCACTTTAAAATTCTGAAGTGATAAACTGTGATCTGATGATCGATTCATCCAACCAACTAACACGGGTTGGGCCATTGTTTTTTGATAATATTGACTACCCAGGTCCAACAACCGTTTTTGGGTTACCCCATTCTTTATAATGG